>NC_047112.1:31149247-31431747 GCF_902500255.1 Thalassophryne amazonica | reverse complement strand
TCATACATTAATACTGAACTTACTTGAAATTAATGAAATTGCATGGACTCCACATCAGATGACTTGTTATTGATAAACTCTTACTAACTGGTTAAAGTTTTTTTTTTTTTTTTTTTTTGGAGATGAGAGACAATTTCCTTTAAAAAGCTCTATCAATCAATTATTGCACAATTAACTGACATCATTTTAAAATTAAATGCAACATTTGGATATTTACCACCAGAGACTTTAATGTGACCAGTCGTTCCTTGTTTTTAGTCAGAACATTACGTGCTCTGAAAAACCGCAGTATCTGAGTAGATTACTGTACGATGTTAAGCTGTTGCTGTCTCGTGTTAAACGTTCTCATACTTCCACGGGTCCGACTGCGCGTGTCATAATTATTGGGCTACAAGCAACATATAGGCCTGAAACTTCCGTTTAGATTTCTGAGACCGATTTCTGGGCGGAGGTTTGCTCTGGGAGACACGCCCACTGAGCCCATATATGGCCCCTCCCACACAGAGATGCACCTTTCAGAAAGAAGGGGCGTGGCAATCAATAGCACCAATTTCAGTTAAAGCAACACACCCTCTGTGTTTTTCACTAAACTGTTTAAGCTGTTTTACTGCAGTGTTTATGGCGTATTTTAGGCTACAGTATTTAATATCTTCAGTGTTGCAGCATGTTCTGCCATATAATGTAGTCCCAAGATGTCATGATTGTAACTTATATTGTTTGTAAATTAAAAGGGTTGACTGATTTAAAGAAGCTGGTCCATAAGAAGCAAAAGAAGATGATGCCGAAGGGTAAGTGAATGCTGACAGCAACTGCCCATGTTTTTTGTAATGGGAGCACAAATTCATTTTGTGACGGGGCACAAAATGTGGGTATCAGATTTGTCGAACATTTGTAGGCTGGAGACAAATGCGGGATTCGACACATATAGCTCTGGTTCAAAGAGGCGTTTACTGAATAAATCTGTGGGGTCTGGTACACAGAGAGGCAGTCCAAAAGAAGCAAACAGATCAGAATCATCAGGCAAATGGCGTGGTCGGTATAACAGGTAGGTGGTCAAAACACAACGTGGCATCAGGACTTGAAAACACAATGAAACAGCGCTAGAAGCGAAGGCACAACGATCAGGCGAAAAAACAGTGCAACCAGTGGGGCTTAAATACACCTAGTGATGAGCTACAGATTGGAAACACGTGTGGAAAGATCCAGAACAGGGTGTGGCCCAAATAGAGTGTAATGTTCCCCACCAAGGTCCAAGAGAGACAGACAAGAGAAACAGGGACAGATAAAGTCCAAGCAGGAAACACCCAGCCGGAGAAGTCACATAGAGAACATAATCCGAAATCTAAACTAAGCAAACAATAAAAACAAAACACAAACAGCACAAAATCAGAACAAAAATGAAACGAAGACCTAAACTAAACATGGCAAATAACTGGACAGTACATGACAGTGGGGTGAAGGGGGGGGGGGGTCATGGTTAATGTTTGGGGAGGGTACACACACTATGGTTATGGTTAGAGGAAGAGGAAGATTATAAATAGCAAAATAAAAAAAGTGGGCTTTTCGTGACAGGGGCACGAAAAAAATGTAAGACTAGGCTGTGGACAACTAAAAGTAAGAGAGTTGAGATTAGGTGGAGAAGAGGAAGAAGTTGTGGCCGTAGCAGATGGTCACCCCACTTAATCTGGTTTGCTTGAGGTATCTACCTATAATCAAAAAGATGCATGTTCATGGCGTGGATAAGTTCTAGAACTTACTCTACTTGTAGGTAATTATGGTCCAATTTGCTGCTATATAAATGAACTGAAGAGGCAGGGGTGGTGGTGGACAGGTGGTTTGTGCGCTTGGTTTCAGTGCGGAAGGTCCCTGGTTCAAACCCCACCCCTGCCACAATTCTCCACATGGAGTTGGTTCAAGAAGGGGATCCGGTGTAAAACTTGTGCCAAATCAATATGCAGATCCACCTCGGACCTGCTGTAGAGAGCCCGAGTGAAAACAAGGGAGAGCAGCCAAAGGAAATGACTATAAAGGAATAAATTGAAGAACAAAGTGTTCTGTTGGCAGGAAACTTGCTGGAAGGGCAACAAGAGATTTTAGGGTGAAATGTGTAGAGAGAATGTGTGTGCAGTACTAAAGTTTGGCTGGTCCAAATAGTCTGTTTGCCTGCAGATGTATGTTCATAGCTGACACGATTGGGAAATATGCTGGTGAGATGAATGTTGAGTCATTGCTGTGAGACACAAAGTGTGTGTTCACAAAGAAGCAGTAATAAGTGAATTATAATTTGACTTCAGACATTTGAAAGCACATGCTGCTCTGTGAATAATAGTTTCATAACATTTACCAGTATCAAATTTAGAATGTTCAGCATAACAATAACCATAGTTGCAGTTTTGCAATTATGAAAACTGTTGTTGATTAAAAAAAAAAAAAATCCTCATTAACTTTTTTGTGATATTTATTTATTGTCCATGTAGCAGCTAAAGATTAAATGATAAAGATGACTACAGGACAACAGGCAAGCAGCTTGGTAAAAGACAACAACTGTTATGATTATTTATTAGAAAGTGGAAGAAACACAAGATGACTGTTAATCTCCCTCGGTCTGGGATTCCATGCAAGATCTCACTTTGTGGGGTAAGGATGATTCTGAGAAAGCTCAGAACTACACAGGAGGACCTGGTCAATGACCTGAAGAGAGCTGGGACCACAGTCACAAAGATTACATTAGTAACACATAAAATCCTGCAGGGCAGCAAGATCCGCCTGCTTAAGCCAGCACATGTCCAGGGCCGTTTCAAGTTCACCAGTGACCATCTGGATGATCCAGAGGAGGCATGGAAGAAGGTCATGTGGTCAGATGAGACCAGAATAAAGCTTTTTGGAATCAGCTCCACTTACCATGTTTAGAGGATGAGAACAACCCCAAGAAAACCATCCCAACCGTGAAGCATGGGGGTGGAAACATCATACTCTGGGGGTGCTCTTCGGCAAAGGGGACAGGACGACTGCACCATATTGAAGAGAGGATGGATGGGGTCATGTATTGCGAGATTTTGGCAAACAAGCTCCTTCCCTCAGTAAGAGCATTGAAGATGGGTCATGGCTGGGTCTTCCAGCACGACAATGACCCCAAACACGCAGCCAGGGCAACTAAGGAGGGGCTCCGTAAGAAGCATTTCAAGGTCTTGGAGTGGCCTGGACAGTCTCCAGACTTGAACTCAATAGAAAATCTTTGGAGGGAGCTGAAACTCTGTGTGCAAACCTGGTGAAAAACGACAGGAAATGTTTGACCTCTGTAATTGCAAACAAAGGCTACTGTACCAAATATTAACATTGATTTTCACAGGTGTTCAAATACTTATTTGCAGCAGTAACATACAAATAAATTATTAAAAAAATCATACATTGTGATTTCCGGATTTTTTTAATTTTTTTTTTATTATTATGTCTCTCACAGTGGACATGCACCTAAGATGAAAATTTCAGACCCCTCCATGATTTCTAAGTGGGAGAACTTGCAAAATTGCATGGTGTTCAAATGCTTATTTTCCTCACTGTATGGCTCTCTGTTTATCTGTGTACCACCCAGTAACAGTAGTAAATAAAGAAAAATGTATACTCAAAGCATTAATCAAGCAGAACCAGTTTCAGCTGAAGCAATAATTTTGCAAAAATGTTTGGCCTCTGAATTTATTTATTTCTTTTTTTTGTTTTGTTGTAGTTTAGATATTCTGATAAAAACTGCATCATAAACAATAAATTTACACCTGAATTACATAGAAAACATTTTGCAATTGCAGATCATAAATTTACTCAAAGAACTCCATTTGGTTTGGTCATTCTATATTAAGGCATATCATTGAAATTTTATTTGTTTTTGAATGATTTCTTATTTCTGACAAGCAAAATATGTGAAATCTGTTTTAGACACAATTTTAGTGTTTCCATCAGTGGCGTGTTGTCGACACAGCATCACGTGATGCAGCATCAAAAATAGACATTGCAGCTAAAATTGAAGCATTAGTAAAGTCAGTCCTTTAGGCTGCTCCCTTGTTTGCACTCGGGGTCACCACAGCAAATCCAAGGTGGAGCTGCATGTTGAATTGGCAGAGGTTTTACGCCGGATGCCCTTCCTGACACAACTCCACATTACATGGAGAAATGTGGCAGGGGTGGGATTTGAACTCGGAACCTTCTGCACTGAAGTGCACTGAAACCAAGTGTATTAACCACTTGGCAAGAAAGATAAATTAAAGATATTAATTACATTAAATTAGCGTTAGTTTCTATCAATTAAAACATGAACGTAAAGCCACAGTGCTAGTCTCCTTCCAGTTAGCTAACATAAAAAAATACTTTATTGAACAAAACAGTCTCTCTGATCCACACCGCTGGTTAGAAGAATCATAAAGACCACGCCCAGCACAACAAACTCAAAATGTAATTGGTTAAAAAAAGATATCGCTCCTATTTGTTTTAACTGTAGAAGTAGTCTAGAAAATTCTGAAGGCCTTACAGATTTTATTTTTTTTTCCACCCAGAGACAGCGAGTAGTAAATCTGATTGGACGAAACAAAGATCTCATCCTGATCTTGAAGCAGCACGGCTCAGGGAGAATAGATAAGAAATAAATAAATAAATTCGATCAATAAATGTCAATCATACATTAAAAATTTGATTTTTTTTTTGTAAAATATATGTAACATAAAAGAAAATGTATTTCTCTGATGATATCAAGCACTTGGCCCTGATGACCCACCACTGGTTTCCATGTGTATATTATTTATTCATTGTATTAATTTTTGCACCAGGCAGTTTTAATTTGATACAGTTATCATTCATTCATTGATATACGTAAAGTCGTTTTTTCTGTATTCCAGTGTAGATGATGATGATGATGAAGAGGGAGTCCTCAGTGAGTTTCGTCCGAGCCTTCAACGATGCTGATTATCCATTTTATGCTTAAAATGTAATTCTTTTGAATTCACACCATAACCACTGTTGGATTAATATCCACATTTAATCATTTTGATGTTAATTATCAGTTTGCATTTTTTTCATTCAAGTTCTTTCTTTCACAACCTTAAAATAATTTGATTGAACGTATATTCTATGATTAACAGAAAAAATAAAATAAAATCTGGAGCACACAGTTACAAATTTAAAACGCTTTTAATAAGGTGAAGGAACAAACCTTTTAATGGGAAGTGTGTCTTTATCAATTTTAATTATTCTTCTTCTTTTTTGCGTGCATTTATTCGCCAGAGCTGAGCTCTTATTGTGTGAAGGACAGTTTCTCTTATTTTACAAGTTTAATATTTTGATTTTGATTTTTAAAAATTCTCGAGAAGCATTATTTTGGGAGAATTCATAATCTTTGGTTATGCTCATCCTAGTGACGAACTCTTTGTAAAGAAAAAGTAATAAATACAAATTGGAAATGTGTTTTTAATGTCTACAATACTTCATATCAGTTGAGGCAACTTAAATAATTATGGAATAAAATTTGTACTCAATTTTTTTAAAGTTGTGGGTTTTTAAAAATAGATTTAATTTTGCTTTATTTTTACACTCTCTAACACGATGACACATATTAGTGCCGTTGTTCAGGATTTTTATGATTAAAAACATTGCGCAGGCACAAAACGTTGTCCATTCTGTAACATTTTTTTATTATCAAATGTGACCAGGCATAGCCTACTAATAAATACGTCAAATAATATTTTGTGACAGTCGTTTTTTTTTCTTTCTTTTATGGGGGGTTGATTAAATTTGCTATTTATTAAGATTTTGTAATATGTTGTTTCAACCCAGTCTCACGCCAAGTTCGTGATACCGTGACGAAAACGGTAATGTGACGCATTTATTGGTATTAGGGGGGGAAGCGTGAGACGGGCCGGTTTGTTCACACGTGAAAGTTTGTTTATTGTCAACCGGAAACAAAATATAAAATGAAAGTCATCAGAGGGGGTTCACGCATACTGTGCACGATCACACACCGAGATACGTTTATACTATTATCAACAATAATAATTATCAACAATACAATCAGCTTATATACACATGCAAGGTTCATGTATATACTATGTACACTTCATATTATAGTTTCCTTGTAGTATTATCATGAAGTCACACCAGTCGATCACAAACATTTTACTGATCAATATGAGCTTTGGATTTTTTTTTTTAGCCACATTGACAGTGATTTTATGGTAAACATGTTTTTTTATCGGGTGGGGGGTATTTTGCTTGACCTTTAAACAGTTTGTTCCAGCATTTAATTATCTGAAGACGATAATAATCTATAATAATATTCAATTCTGAATATTGCATTGTGAAGAAAGTATCTGATTATAAATGTGTTATTTGTGTTTGTTTATAAGCCTGATCCTGAATGTAAGAACAGAAAGGCCTTGCTGGATATAGTAATTTAATGGTGTTTGGTAAATTATACTTTTTACTCACACGGTCTGTCCAGGAGGCCCCGCTTCAAATGAATTAATGAATCATGAAGCTGACGATCAAAGTGAATCTTTACACCCACGTGACAGTCTTAAAGTCCAGTTTTTAAAGCCTTCATGATTTATTATTCTTTGTGTGCAGCCGTTATCCAACAAGAAGCAATGTAAAGTGCAATTCGGAATCGTGGGTGCGTTTCCGCGTGCCGACGCGTTCTCACCTGCCAGTTTAAAATTGACTGTGAATGCGTTTGTCGCTATGTGACGCTTAATTAGAACGACTGGTAATAGAAAATGAAAAATTATTAACTTGTGTTCAGAATGACTTTGCCCGCCCCACTGCAGTTAACATAGTTCAGGTGTCGGGTCACTTTTTCCTTTCTGGAGGAAGAAGCAACAAAAATCACAGCCAAAAAAACAAGTGCAGTCTGTTGCAATGTCTATTTATTACTTGCCTGTGGTACATATTATATGCATATTTCTGCAACAAGAAACAGTATAACAAGCATCCAAACACAAACATGTCACCACACACATACCCCATAGACAAATGATCTATATAACCTTATTCATTTCTGTGGTAAAAGCAAAAAAAAAACAAAACAAAAAAAAAACCCTAAAACAGCATTCTGCAACGCCTGTTGGACATTTTAAATAAATATCTCAAGAGGTACACGGTAACAGCCAAAGCTCTACCCTGTCAACAAACATTTTGTGCAGCCGTCTCACTGCTTGTAAAGGACACACTGACACTGTGCACACTAGTGAATAATTTTCTGGTGATCTGAGGGACCCCCCCCCCCCACACAGGAAAAACCATCTGGTTGGGAAGAAAACTTTAAGCATAAACTGGTTTCCCACAAACAATGAATGGAATGTTGTGATGAATAAAGTGATTAAGGTTTGGGCTTGTGTGGTTCTCCACAGCGTCTTATTTTAAGGTAAAGTGATTGCTGCACCCAAACAGGACTGCAGCCAAAACTTTGCTACACACAAAAAGGGTCTTTGTACCATAGTGGTAACATCTGTGCAACCCTCCAGGAATGATGTGGAACAGTCAAGACAAGCAAGTACAGTTTGTTTCCTTGCTTGTTTCGGGAAGTGAAAAAAAAAGAAAAAAAAAGCAGGTGCTGACTGTGCAGCAGGGTGGCTTACTGGTTAGTACTGTTACTTCCTGTCCAGGGTGCACCCCGCTTCACGCCCTATGACTGTTGGGATAGGCTCTAGAGCCCCCGTGACCCTTAATTGGAGTAAGCGGTTGAAGATGAGTGAGTGAGGTGCTGACTGCTGCCCCCATGCAGACTGTAAGACCTCATACATACAAACTGAATCAGTCAGGTGTGTTTTTAAAGCTGTCAGATCTGATCTGTGTCAGGCCCTGTGAGGTCAGCTCAGCAACACATCAGACATACTGTTTCCTGCAGATTTCTGCAGAATTGAATGGCAAACAGTCTTTTATGTTGTCAACTCAGTTTGAAAAAATAAATAACTTCAATATTTAAAATATAGGTGCGTGATATGAGCTAAAATTAATATCTGGTATTTTTCCACTTTTTGGACAGAGGACGGTATTGTATTATTACAGTATTCCGGCAAGTTCTATGAGGAGCAGCGTGTCCTGTTCCTTGGTGTAAATAAAAGTATATTTCATAACATATTAACTAGATGGAATGCATCATTGTGAATTGGGAAGCATGGGAGAGAGTATCATGTACAGTAGTGTTCAGAATAACAGTAGTGCTATGACTAAAAGATTACACCCCCTTTTGTACTTTTTTTTTTAATTAATAGCCCAATTTCATAGCCTTAAGAGTGTACATATCATGAATGCTTGGTCTTGTTGGATTTGTGAGAATCTTCTGAATCTACTGGTACCTTGTTTCCCATGTAACAATAAGAAATATACTCAAAACCTGGATTAAACTTTTTAGTCACATAGCACTACTATTATTCTGAACACTACTGTAGCATCAACACTGACTGCATGTGTGGGGGGGTCCTTTTAATAATCTGAGGTAAAACAAAAGCATTAGCAGACCTGCAGAAATTTGCGATGCCAAGATTTTAACAGAGAATTCAACTAAGTACATATGTAGAGAGACAGAAAGATTTTCTTGGTTGAACGTTTTAATATTATTATTTGTTTCTGGGAGCACTGTGCCTGGCCTATGTTTGTAAAACACCCATGAAATGGTGGAATTTGGAGATATTTAACATTAAACCTAAAACACATGGAAAAGTTAAACATAGATTAATAAGTGGTTTTTACACAATACGACCCCTCTGAATGAGTTTGAGCTGGAATATTATCCTGTTCAAATCTGCTCCTTCAAAGTTAAAATCTGTATGAAAATCTTTTTGCATCAAAGCTTTTGATACAATTTTAAATGTTTAACAAATTTGTAGCTATTTAAATAATGATCATTAAGTCTTAAAGAAGCGCAAATGGTGTAAAAACCCGCTGATTCACGGAATAAAATCAGATTTTACCCATTTCTATGTCTGTCATGTTTTAATGTGAAAATAACTTTACTGCCAGTTACACGTTTAATGGTTTTTGACTTGCGTGTTGAGCGCTGCAGACAGGGGGAATTACTGATTTCACAGACCACCTCTGTCTCCGCCTCTGATCATCACAGTCTCAGCACTGTAGTGCTGATTAGAGTTGTGCGAAAAACTATTAAGATTTCACATTAATGTATACATATATGAAAAGTCAAGTGGCCTCTCCGTACATGTATGTGTGCGTGCATGCATGCGTGTGTATGGCTTTGATCACGGAGAAACTGAGGAGAGCTGACATTTATGTATTTTGGGTCAAGGATGAATACTGCCAAAACAGAACATTGATAGGACTAATATTTCTGGAGAAATTACAGATATTACTTAACAACAGTGAACAATGGATGCTGATAATTACATTCTGGACTCACACGCCATTCCAAATCAGTACAGAAACTTTGCATAATTTGTTACCACCCTTGAAAAATGTCAGCTACCTATGACATTTTGTTTTATTGATATTATATTTTAAACACTACCCAATCTAGATCATGTGGATCCACATGGGCAGTGTGCAAGTTTTTTCTTTATTTCACCAGTGGTATTTGTCGTCATTAAAGTATTTCTGGTCTAACGGAGGTCCTCATTGGCCAGACTTGTCATGGTGCTGACAGTATTACCCAATCCATGTTATGGCACACCATTACACTGGTGATGTTTTATGACACTGTTGTACTGCCCACAAACAACTTAAAACCCAGATGCAGAGACATTTCCTATCTAAAGTGAGACCACATAATGAGAATTGCGTGACTGCTTATTTTGACTACAACAGGTACTTCTGCTATGGGCACTGGTTGTTGTAAGTTTTTAGTAAGTGAAGTACTCAAAGTAGCTCTTCAACCATGTAAGACCATTTTTCTTTTCCTCAAAGACTTGGTATAGATATAGGATTTGGACTCAACAATACAGGAGCACCAACACTGGAGTTCAGTCAGTAGTCTAGTTAACATCACCAGAAATATTTTAGTGGCAACGGTGTCTTTCATTTGTGAGGATTAAAAAAAATTAGGCATTCAGATTTGATAGGCAGGTAAAGCAAAGTGCATACTTTACCCTGACATCAGCGAAAAAAAGAGGAGCATCACAAAATGTTCATTTGTTACAAATGCAGTGAAGTCAAAATATTGTCAAGATCACTTGGTAACTGGTCAGTAACTGGAGAAACCACTGCGACTGAAACAAGAGAACAAATACTGTAGTTTTTATAGCAATATTGTGCCAGCTGTGCATTAATTACATCAGTGGCTGAACTAAACATGCATTTTTGCTTCATCTGTATGGTTGGTAAAAACCAGTTCAATGGAGCCCTTATACCTGGGGTCTCAAACTTGGATGACCTGGGGGCCACTAGGCAGGCTGCTCTCCACCAAAATACACAGCAGATCAAAAAGTGAAGAGTTTGTGTAATGTTAATGATTATACTTGCAAAAAACAAAATTTTCTTGTTTGCCAAAGAACATTTTTGCATCATGTAAGACGACTATTGGCCTACAGGGTCTCAAAGTGGACGGAGTAAAGCCAATTTCTGTGGAGGAAATTTCGATTTCAGTTAAATTAATTTGACACGTGTGACTGCTATGCTACCATCACCAATAAGGTGGTCTACATGTTATTTATTAAAATAAATAAATACAATTAAATTAAAAAATTGCACCTTGCATATTTCCTGTTGAGGTGGTGGCCAAACAGTTAGTGCACTTGTTTCCGTAGCAGAATGTTCCAAGTTCAAGGGCATCTCTGCTCATTCTCCACATTGCGTCAGGAAGGGCATCAAACATAAAACTTGTGCCAAAATCAACATGCAGACAGGGGTGGATCTAGGTTTCTTAGAAGGAGGGAGGAGAGTTTGACTAGGGGGTGTGGGGGTAAACGCCCCCCCCCCCCCCCCCCCGAAAACTTTGAAATTAAGGGTGCATTTTCCGGCAATCTTAGGCAATTCAAGCATGTACATATTTTGGACATTTGGAAGAGGCAACTGCTATAATTTTGTTAAGTTGGGATGGATGACGCATAAAAAAAATTCAGTTTCTAACATCAAATGCCAAAGTATTGTTTTATACTCTGCATAATGGTCAGATTCCACACGAACAACCAGGCAGGGAAGTAGAATGTTAGAAACAGCATATCCTTATTTGGAGATATTAATGAGTCTTCATTGTTCAAGATGATTTATCCTCCTGGTTCTCAACACAGAGGAAGAGGTGCCTGCGGTGAGCCTGAATGAAGCGTTTGACAACATACACTGTTAAGTTCCCCTATCATTGCCTGATTTAACTGCCTGATATTAATAATAGTCGTATGTTGCTGCTATGAATTAAAGTGTAAAAAACATTTTTCAGACATTCAAGCAAGCATTTTGAAATTTAAACTACTGTATATATTAGGTTTATCACAATACTATGGTCAAAATGTCATGATACAAATCAGAAAAAGTATCACAATTTGTGACACATTCAGCATATTGTAGCACCCGTAGTTAGAGCCTACATTCTGTGATGGTGTTACTGAGGCAGAGCATCTATGGGTATCCTTATCTGCTTTAATTATTATTTATTTGCTGTAAAGTTGGCTGTACAAGACTAGTATCCCCTGTATTTTTGCCTCACTTGTAGCCATTGCCCCTATATTTTCCTCATTGAATTTCTATATTTCCCCTACTGTATATTGTGATTGAGTCCTGCTGGGCTCCCTGTATTCAGAATGGCATACTTTAAGCTTTTGGCTGGCAAGCTGTAACATAGCCATTTAGTTTTCTGCTCGGAGGTGGTGGAGGGTGTAAACGCCCTAAACCTGATTCCCTCTTAAACCTGATCCCCGCTTAGAGCCACCAGTGGCAGATCCGTCTCAGCTCTGCTGTGATGACCCAGAGTAAATAAAGAAGCTGAAGGGTCTTACCTTTTACATATTTCCTATTAAACAAAAAATGTGCAAAGATCATGTGCTTCATTAAGTTCCTTAAATAACACAGACCTTGGGTTGACGTTTTTCCTCACCTTCACCACCTTTGCTGGTAGTTCACTGCATGTGCACCGCAAAGTCTGTTATAGATCATTAGTTTTCGGTGGGGAAATCAACTTTTATCCTATGATTATGCAGCCTTGAGAGAGAGAGAGAGAGAGAGAGAGACAGAGAGAGAGACAGAGAGAAAACTTACAGTAAAAAAAACAAAAAAAACAAACGAGGAAATTCAAAATGGGCAACTGTTTTTTCTTTGCAGGACAGATTTAACAATAAATTCCAAACATTGTGAAATTATTTCATAGGCCACATATGGCCCCTGGTCTGAGAGATTGAGGCCCCTACTGTATGCTGATTAACATAAAATGTACAGAACAAAATTCACAAAGACAATCCAACAATGCACTAACCATTATCTTTTTTTTTTTTTACCTCATAAGAGGTCATGACAGAAACGGGAGGCCTGTCATGTATCTTCAGAGCACATCTGCAGGTTTGTGGTCTCCACTCTGATATCAGGCTTTGACAGTCTTTAAATAACCACATGCTCGAGTTTTGCAGTTTCTGCAGCAGCTTTGACTCTGCACAGGGCTTCTGAACGGACACACCTCTGATCTTCCAGCAGATCCACAAATCATCTGAGGGACATTTCTTTCCACTCCACCATCATCTTGCAATATGATATTAAAAGGCGTCAGTAGTCCGAGAAACACAACGTGCAGCACCATGATGATGATGATGACGACGTTACATGTCCTTCATTTTAAGGATAGTGAGTAAATAAGGGAAGTGTAACTGAGTGCACTTGTATGCTTGTGTGTACATGAGGGCATGAAAGCGGATGTTGGAAATGTTTCTTAATCATTAACAGCTAACAGTCATTCATTCCTGTGAACTCCTCTGCTCCAACCTCCCACTCACTGACTGCTCCATTTTCTGCACCTTCTCTTTCCAAAACCTTCCTACTACTCACTGACACACCACTCATTCTTACACTCCTTTCTCAGATGCAATCCTGTCCAGCAGGCCAACTGAGGAACTCATGCATGCACGCTCACACCCATGCACGCACGAACACTCACACATGCATGTGCCCTCCCCACACGGCTTATGAAGTTAGAATACATCTTTGACATTATCACGGTGTTGATATATCACTTTAAGACACCAACTTACTAATTGTGGACAGAGGTTAGTAAAGTCTGTATATGTGAATCGTGTGTGTGTGTGTGTGCCCAGTCTGTCTGTGAACGTGTGCGTCAGTTGGTCTCATAGGAGGAAAGCAACGCAGCATCCACAGGCTCCATGCAGGACGGGCAGGTGAAGGACCTCATCAGCCAGTCGTCTATACAGTCCATGTGGTAGATGTGCATGCAGGGCAGGAACCGGATCGGGTCTCCGTACACAAAGTCCATCATGCAGATGACGCACCTGTGCCGGTGAACAAAGACACTCAGTGTTCCCAAACAAATTCATGTCACCGTTACATGTTAGAGAGTTAGCACATATTTTGAATCACAATACTGCCAAACTGTAGAAGCCAACATCCTGTAAATGCAAAACACAGTAAAACTGAATGCTGTGGCACAGAAGCAAAATGACAATTTAGTTGTTAATTCACAGAATATTTGTCACATCACATTAATAATTTAGATGCTGTGGACTGATTCCAGATCCTCATATGGAAATATTTGCTTCTATTTAGAGTTTTCTATTATTGTAAATCAAATGTATGTTGGACTCTGGTTTTATTACTCTGTGTGTGTGCGCGTGGGGGAGGAGCTAACTAAACTGATTTTGTAGCATGGAGAGCTAACTTTAATTTCAATGTAATGACACTGGGTCAATGGTATAGAAAATGTGTCACCTCACACTGTATCATTTTGTTTTTGGTATAAGCTCAATTATTTACATTTAATATAACATGCATTTCAAGTTGTATATTTGGATTTTTAGATTTTGTGCTTGTTATACAATTCCTCAGTAATATTATACATCATATTACAAACGTTTGTTTTGTAATGCTCTGAAACCATGATCCACTGTACACGAGATTGTCTGCAAATAAAGACAGTGCTAAAGGCTGCCATGGAGAATATTTAATGGCTGCCATCAAGAATATATCTGTAAGTGTTTGATAAAACCTTGGGGAGGATTTGACAACACTGGGTTTTTTACAATCAATTAATGAAAGTTTGGTTTTGACAATATATGAAAGTTATTACATCTATCAAGGAGGTTTTGTGATCACCAGCTTATGTTTGTTTGAGTTTAAAACAATTACAGTAATTAATGAATTTTAATGAAACTTGGTGGAGTCATGCAGATTGTGCAAGGGACAGATAGTTTAAATTTTGGTGTAAATCCAAATCAATGGACAGCCCCTGACTGATTTTAGATTAGTATTCAGGATCAAATATCAGTGATCAAGATCTAAATTCAGCTAGTAGGATCAAAGATCAGGATCAGGATCAAACATGAGTGCTGTGGAACAAAGATCAGGATCTGACTCAAAGGTTAGTGACTGGGACCAAAAGATGAGTGTTCAGGATCCCATATTTAATCATCCACCAGTGTATTTTGGTCCAGATTCAGATAATGTGGTAAACACCAATGTATTTTTGGACATAGATAATCCATGAAAGTCAAATAAAAATTAGACTTTGACTTGGTGCTCAAATTAAAAGGGACTGTGTGGCCTTGATGCATAGAGATATGTCCTTCGAGTTTTGTCATGTTAACCCTCTGGGGTCCGAGGGCATTTTTTGGACAGTTCACTTGCCTGGCATAAATGTTTTATTATTGCTGTTAACAGCTCTCCCTGCATCCCATAATCAAGTTTTATGTCTCTTTTTTCAGGACAACCTGTGCTTTCAGAATATATGTTTTTGTTGTGTTTTATAAATGTAATAAAGGTTTACAATCAAAAATAGGCAAGGAAAAAATAAAGTGAAAAATAACTTTCCACACACATTTATTCAAAACACATAGCAAACTATAATAAACAACTGTTCTGACACTTTATAAAGGTAATTTAAGGTCTTGTGTGAAAGACTGTACAACAAAAAGGTTTAAACAATAAACACAAATGCACATTTTGAACAATATATCAGTTCAGTTTCAGTTTATTGCCATTTGCAGTAGAAAAACCACATTGGAATTGAGAAAAAAAATGGTCTATGCATTTTGTTGTCCATTGATATGGTAAACAGTGCTTTACGCAGAGAAAGCAACAGAGTTATCCAGTAACATTCACATGCAAACTAGTGGAGCAATCCTGATAGTTACACACTCTTTGTTTGAGCACGTGAGATTGTCATCAGAGGCTCTCTGTCTGCTTTCACTGATCGCGGTGCATAATGGCACAGGGCACACTGGATGTACTCATTGGAGCACCCAGGGGGCTATTCAAATGGGCCAACTAGTAACGTATCACTCCTGAAAATGATCTTTGGCTTTTCACGTGAGGTAAATCTGCCCTACGATGGGATTTTGGAAAACCATGTGACGGTGAACCAATTCCAATTGGACACTCACATTGCGCACATCACCACACAGCTTCTATGAGGAGTACAAAGATGGCCAATGGCTGGCTCGAAAGTCTGCGGAGTTAACTTTTCAGCAAAAAAAAAGTAAGTTTCTATCTCATATCATTCAAAAGTTACTTAGAATTTAGTAAAGCTTGGTCTTAGCCACCATATACAACGGCATCGGCCCCAGAGGGTTAATGTTAACTGGACATAACCAAAGACCTCTGTTACGATAGCTACATGCCAGTTTCCCAATAATTGTTCAGCAGCCCTCATGCAATTTTACAGGAACATATGTTGACATGATTGACTCTAAATAGCCACCCCCCCCAAAAAAAAAAATCCACTTGATTTCCTAAAATGAAAAGTATCAATCTGTAACATGTTTATTATAGTTCCACAGTAATTGTATAATGGGATAGAAGTGGATCTTCAGATCTGAAGTGCTTATTTGTATAGTTTCAAATGGGAAAATGAACAATATTATACAAATAATGAATGTTTATGATTTCAATTGTATGAATATTTCATGAGTGAAAGATGGAATGTTCCATCTTTAACAAAATTAAATAATTCTTCCATTGAATTAGTTGAATTGATCTAAAATAGATCCTTGTCATTTGATATTTTACTAATTTATAAATTACAGAAAAGGGACCTACATGAGGTGTTCCACTGGTGTTTTGATGTCAACAGTCCAACATGAACTTTAAATTGAAGTCCAAAGTTGTTCTCAGTCAAGTTAGAAAACAGAAGTAGTCCGTGATGCCATGCACTGACTTTGTGTACTTCCAAAAAAACAAACAAAAAAAAAAAACGTAGTTTCTCAGTCCAACGAAAACTCACATCAGAAATTTCTCCAGTTTTTCATCCTAACAGCTCTTCAGACGGCTTACAGCGTAGTGGATTTATTTTTTTGTGTGTGTTAGAAGAATTAGCAGCGTCAATTAGCTTCTTCAAATCTCCGCCCGCCAGCAAAACAAAGTTCGCCATCTTTAGCTAAACACCACCCCCAGTAGTGTGAGTGTACTTAGTGGTCGGGGCGTGCAATAGCACATTTCATATAGTACCAAAATTGCACACTAAAAAGAACTATTGCATGGTGAATCAAACACAACGGCTAATGGTATGAATGATCCATGTCATGTGACACACAATCCACCAATCAAATGACAAGGATCCATTCAGCCATTATGTAAAATGAAATATTTTGTGCTAACTGAAATCTGTTGCTGACCAAATCCTGAAATACACCACAGTCATTTTACCTGATAGCATCTACAAAACCAATTTTGAAGTTAATAAATGGGGGGTGGTGTCTCCCTAATAAAACAATCCAATATGTTTCTAGATTACATGGGCTATATTACTTTCTATTGTACAATGATTCTATTTGGCCTGATATAAAGCAATCAGATACAACTTTTTGTTTAATGTACACATAAATTTTCCATGATAAATTAGAATAAGTCAAAATTGGCAATGCTCACCTTCAAACATGTTTTTCATAAAGTTCGGATTTTTACTACTGTGCTGCAGCCATGGAGCTGTATATAAGAACTAGAGAGCACAGTCCCAATGTTGCACACTAAACGAAAATGTCCTTTCATGGACAGCGACATGACGTCGCCTAACAGGGCAAAATATTGATGAAGTACCCGGATGTTAATGCATTTTCAATGGAGATTCGCGACTGTGTTAAAATGCCATTT
This sequence comes from Thalassophryne amazonica, assembly GCF_902500255.1. Taxonomy (NCBI): domain Eukaryota; kingdom Metazoa; phylum Chordata; class Actinopteri; order Batrachoidiformes; family Batrachoididae; genus Thalassophryne; species Thalassophryne amazonica. Next base: position 31,414,521 of record NC_047112.1, on the reverse strand, counting down.
TGACCTGGATATCAAGTCAGTAAAATTTAATTATATTAAATTATGTCAGGAAAGTACGAAAGTACGTATTAAACTTACTCTGACACTCACACATTCCCAAATATTAGTGTTGAAAGTTACACGGAGCTGCACTGTTAAGCTACACTGCTAGATTGAGCTGCTGCTAAAACCATTACAATACATTTATGTATGTTATATTTTTACACAATTATCCTTTATTGACCGAGTTTCATTCATGAAGTCAGTGGTGTGGTTACACATCTCTATGTGTGGGTGTGATTGTGAGCGGCACAGCGCGGGTCATTATAATCTCATTATTTTAAGGTGCAAATAAAAAAAAAAATCTCCAGTCTTGTCGAACAATTTTAATCACTAACAAGTATTTTAACTAGACATTGGTCTAGCAGTGGAAAATATCAACTTGACATAAGTGAAGAGTTAATGGTCGTGTCATCGGGTGACACAGGTACGGCAGGAGACATACAGCTGTTTATCATCCAAATATCATGGACAAAGTGACAAGAAGAACCAAAACCACTTACTTATGGAAGGAAATATCGTCTCCCTTGTTCCTCCGTTTGTGGTTTTTCCAACATGCGCGGCTTTCCGGCATACTCCACCTGTTTCTTGACGTAAGTAAATGAACTTCTATGCACATAAATCACTAACTTGCCCGGAATTAAAATGGCGATCACATCTCCTTGTCGACACACGGCTCAGCACTACTGCGCTCTAGTTCTTATATACAGCTCCATGGCTGCAGCACACTGGTGCTGCCTGTTCGTCTTTTGTTTGACACTGGGCGCAGCAGCAAATACAGCAGAAAATGCAGCATAGAGGAAGCAGCCAGCTGTTTTTAGCCTGTTAGTATAGCATAGATTTCCGAAAAATTTTTTTTTGGGGGGGGGGGGTGTTGAACTTCTTGATTTTCTCTTTATTTTATTACATCATAGCTCCTTTTGAAGTACAGTTTTTACATCTCTGACTGTCTGCTCAGAGTTTCATTCTAAAGATGATACTGACAATGAAAAAATGATTTTACAATCTGTGCCAAAGACCAAGTTCACGTACATGGTGTCACCAGGCTTTACATTTTGTAATTCCTTATTTACAGACTGACAATAACCCTGTATAAACGCGTATCTTATAACTCTGACAGACGAGTCTAAACACACAAGGTTTTCCACTTACTCTCTGATCTTCTTCTCTGAACCATCCCGACCTGGGTCATAAATGCCCTTTGGCAGGTGCTGGATGAGTCCAATGCGCTGGGCGATGCGGACCTGCTCCTCCTCTGTCAGCTGGGTGGCCAGTCGAGCCTGGCTGGGTGTCGGATGGTAGACAGGCACATGAATTTGCTCCTGTAGACAGCAAGTGAGAATACTACATCAGAAGAAAATATTTTATCAAGGTATGTCACTAAATTCTATAGGTTAATGTGAGCATCTGAGTGGATGGCTATATCTTTGTAAAACCTTTAATTGTACATTTCTGCTTACTTTGTCTCAGCAACAAAGTTGGTGATCTGATGTGCAGTGGGAAATTGTAGATCACACTTGGAATTAAATCTGCAATGATTAATTGACAACTAATTAATCATTTTGAGTTCTTTAAAAAAATCCAGGTTCTCTGATTTCAGCTTCTTAAAAATGTCATTTCTGGTTTATTTCACTATAGTTTCTTGACTCCTATCCAGCAGTAAACTGAATATTTTTTTGGGTTGCAGACATAAGAAGACATTTGAAAGCATCATATTGCGCTCCGGAAAACACTGATCGACATTTTACACCATTTTCTGCCAATTTTTTTTTAGACATAACAACTAATTGATTAAAAAAATAATTGTTAGTTGCTTCCATACTGCTACACTAAGACCAACATTTGTATTTCATTATGTAGATTTGCCCAGCTGATATTTAAAAAAAAAAAGCAAAAAAGTCATTTTCAGTAAAGTTGAATTTGACATATCAAACACAAATAGCACTCCCAAGCATGCCCACCCACCTACCGATATAACTGAATTACTACGAATGACAAATTTTACTTCTGCTTCTTACTCAGTGAAATTACTCACTTGACTGAAAAAGTTTCATAAACCAATACAAACCCTTTATTTCAAAATTCGTTTTCACAAAAAGAAGGCCTGCAGGACTGAAATGCTCACAATGACTGCCCCCTTGTCATATAATGATTAACCACCACCAGCAATATTTCCATGTTTTGGAAAGGTGATCTCAGGCAGTAGGTGGTAGCATTTCCCCATACCTCATCTACACCGTGAGTACAGCAGGAAAACACATGGGTAAATAGGAGTTTACAAAAACAAATACATAAATAAATACCAGTAAATAAGTTAATGGTGTAATTAGTGATGGTTTTGTGCAGACCTTGGTAAATAAAACAATTAGCTGATTTTGATTTGTGGAACACATGAAAAAAAGTGTAACGGAAGTTGAGCAAACTTCTCTCAAACCCAAAAATCTTAACATCTCACCTTGGAGTCAACACAGCATAACCATCACTGCTCTTTTACCTTTCCTGGAAAATTTTCTCCAGAGAAATTCTCTTATTTTACGCTGTCCATCATAAAGGGCCCTTTGCACATAACATGGAAATGGGTGAATGAGGCCAAAACAGGGCAAATGGGCGAAACCGGAAAAATTCCAGCTGCAGTCGGGAGGGATAGATGGTCGGACAGCCATGTACAGATGCCGTACATCCCGCCGCGAAGGTTTTGTGCACGCGCAAGAACAGAGTGTGACCACGGTGAGAGGTGTGATACCACATCATACTTTCACAGCAGCAGAAGGAACTAAATGTTGTACAAATGTTCATAAATCAAAGAAAATGTGTAAGGACAAAAATAATGAGAGACTATAAAACATTGTAAGAACAATGAATGTACCGTTCAAATGTAAGACAGTTATGTTACTGGTAATGATGTTTAATTGATGCTTGATGACCTGAGCTGGGACAGCATCTGTTTTGGAATTGAGGAAACAAATGGATTTTTTTCTTGTCTGTAAAAATATTTAATTCCAGTTATAAAGAGCAGAGAATACAAGAATTATTGTTCTTCTGTTCCTTTTTGTTCATGGACCAAGCCCATGGAAGTAAACAAGGAATTAATGAAAGTACATGAATGAGATGAAATAAAAAATCCCTCTCTCCCTCGCGCACGCAGTGACCAGAGCAGCTCTGCCTGCACGGGTATCGCTGTGCACGCTGAGGTGTTGCTGGGGGCAATCCAGAGGTGATCTTGTTTGGTTTTATTTTTCCTCATGTCGTCATTGTTTGCAGACATGCATGCAACACCCTGCCTCGTACATGGGTGATAGGAGCACATGTGACAATATGTGTTCCTCAGCTTTGCGTTGCACTGATGCGGCAGCTGCGATGTGGAGCAGCGCAAGCCGCAGGAATGTAGTCACTGGCCGTGGGCAGCGGTCATGCTGTATATGTCCCTCTGGTCATGCTGTATACGAGGTCTGTCAATAAAGTAAAGGTCCTTTTTATTTTTTCAAAAACTATTTGGATTTCATTCATATGTTTTTACGTCAGACATGCTTGAACCCTCGTGCGCATGCGTGAGTTTTTCCACGCCTGTCGGTGACGTCATTCGCCTGTGAGCACTCCTTGTGGGAGGAGTCGTCCAGCCCCTCGTCGGAATTCCTTTGTCTGAGAAGTTGCTGAGAGACTGGCGCCTTGTTTGATCAAAATTTTTTCTAAACCTGTGAGACACATCGAAGTGGACACGGTTCGAAAAATTAAGCTGGTTTTCAGTGAAAATTTTAACGGCTGATGAGAGATTTTGAGGTGATACTGTCGCTTTAAGGACTTCCCACGGTGCGAGACGTTATGCAGCGGTCCCAGGCGCCGTCGTCGGCCTGTTTCAAGCTGAAAACCTCTACATTTCAGGCTCTATTGATCCAGGACATCGTGAGAGAACAGAGAAGTTTCAGAAGAAGTCGGTTTCAGCATTTTATCTGGATATTCCACTGTTAAAGGAGATTTTTTTAATGGAGACATCACACTGACTGCCCTTTGAGCTGTCGCCACCTTGACCGCATCTCGACAATGGTTTCCTGGGCACTATATTGATGCTGGCCACATGAATGGGCCCACATTTTCTAAGTGCCTAGCAACTGGTGTTGGAAGTTTGTGGGTGGCACCTCAACTGTGGCCAAGTGTGGGTCGAATAGGCATTCACACGCCATATGCCCTCATTTGGTTGCTGGTGTGAAGGCTGGCTCGATCGCGACATTCGGCCAGGGTTCGATACGGCCAATCATTTCGTGCAGCCCCTTGACAACAGTCCGAATGGTCCGACCTACTGCTGTACGAATGTTGTGACCATGGTCAGATAGCAGTACGACCTCATCATGACGGCGTTCAACTGGGTTTCCAGCATGAGTGCGACGTGAATGTGGAATGCATGTGTTGTGGCCGAATGGTTGCGCCAACTGTTGTACGAGGTGATCGAGCACCTCTCCGAATTTTCATGACTGCCACTGGAATCCTCCTTTGTGCGCCATTCTGCCTCATTCATGTTATGTGTGAAGGGGCCCTAAATAATTTATAGTAGAAGACCTTGCTCTGAAGTCAATGTCAAATCTGACAAAAAGAGGAAACTGCAACTGAGTTAAGACTCATTCTTTTCTGTCAGCCTTTTTTTTTTTCCCCTCTTGGTGCATATAAACATATAAAGTACAAATATAAAGTGGAATGAAAGCAACATGAAATAAAGGTCACTGTAATGCACTGTAGACAAAGAAAAACCCTTAATGCAGAAAAAAACAAGTCCTTTACACTCACAATTTCAAAGATATAAAATAATGTTCATACTGAATCTATTACACAATCAAAATACAACTTATAAAAACCATAAAGGAAACAACACAATTCCTCATGTGTGCTGAATCATTACAGCTGCCATCACACAGATTCAAGATCACAAAAAAACAAAAATAAAACTTTTCATAATCTTATCTTTTTCTTATGATGAATCCCTACAGATGAGTGAATGCATACCACATATGCTACATATTGACAATGTGCTCGGTACAGTGCAGGGGATCTGTGAAAAGATAAAGTTTCAGTTTGGCCTGCACACAGTTTAAAAAGGGAAGCTCAACATTTTTCATCCAAGGCTCTATTTTTAGAAGTTGTGAGCTTCATCTTTTCACTTGGGACAAAAACAAATTTAATCGGCACATTGTTAATGTGAAACTCAAACAGCGCCATGGGCTAACTGGCTAATTAATGCAATGCTATGGGACAAGCTAAAAACACTAAGTAAATCACTTCTTGTCATGACTGAAAGGCAAGAATTTCATTAAAAGTTTCTCATAGCACAGAGGGGATCCCTGGGGACCTCACAAAATGAAGAAAAAAAAAACTTTTTAAAATGATCAATTAAACAGTTATCTGTTTTCTTCAGCTTAGCTGTCCTCAACTTGCACTGCCTCCACTGCCGTTGTGCGTCTCATTTTGGAAGACACAGTTGCTCATCCGTAGTTAACTTGTAATCACTCCGTGGTGAGCACTAGCACGTGACTGCATTTGTGTTCTAAATCAATACTGTGCCAATTAAAGTCGTTTTTGTCACAAATGAAAAGATGCTCCCATAATGTCTACAAATAGAGCCTAGTTGTAAAATGCCAGAATTCCCCTTTAATCTGTGATATCAACAGACCTTCTAATATTATTTAAATGTGACAGAAGTACATAGTTTTGTCTGACATCCAGTAGGTTCATACACATTCTGAGTGCCTGTGTTCTTCCCACCACTCAACATGTCTCCATCCATAAATTTGCAGTCACTCGACTCACTTTGCGGTCTCTGACTGCCTCTTCCTCTTCTTCCTTCCTCCATCAAGCACTCACACAAATACCGATAGACTAAAACTCTCCCTAGATGAACTCTCTTTGTACTAGTAACTACACTCCCTTCTTAAGTCCATTACATTAACCACCAGCACACACTGCGTAAAAAAGCTTGCAATGGTCTGGAGTTCAAACTCAGACTCCATACATCACCAATCACAGCTTCATGGTGGAGTGGAACAGAAAAGGATGTTCATCCAAAAATAAGATATAAATAAACAAACCACATCCAGGCTCGAGTCTCATGTGTCTTCTGGCAAACTGCAGCTAAAATTTCAGTACTATGAAGAAAGTCCTTCTTTGTTCCACCTCACCCTGGAGCTGTACGGCTGGTGATGGAACAAAGTAGCAATATGCACAATTTCTCCAATCACAGCCACAGAAGCCTAGAAGCAGTGGTGGGCACAGCTAACCAAAAAATTAGCATCAGTAACAGTTAATCCGCTAAGTGGAAAGTTAACTTTTATAAAGCTAAAACGAAAAACCCCTAAAAAATGAGCAGAAGTTACAGATAAAAGCTAAACTGATAACTTTCAGTACTGACTTCAGTACACTAGCAGCTACTGACACAACAACGAGAAAGCGCTTCTGTGTCAGATCAGCCATCTCTCAGCAAAAGAGACCTGGTGACCAGAGCAAAAGGAGGCGAAAAGCAAAAGGAAGAAAGTGAAGAAAATAAAAACAATTTCTCTTCACACCATACAGACCTGCCGGCATATCACCCAAGTCATTCACAGGCATACAGTTTTGACTTATGGTTAAAATTTTAAACAAACTAATTCCGGACAAGTTATTTAAATTAATGTCACATCTGTCATTTTATAAAGTGAAAATATCAGCTATATGTTTTAGTTTTAAAGTAATGCACTAATTTTGAAGGTTTTAGTGTTTAGACACATGCCGCAATGCATTATGGGTAAATTAGTTTCCTGACATGAGTGGTTGGCTCCACACACAACTTACTGAAACATGTGGTGGGTTTTATAAATAAATATGTATTTGTAAATATGTCTTTTTTTTCATTTGTAAAGAAAAAGGCAATTTAAAAACTGACAATTCTGTTTGTTAAGTAGATTCACAGCACTTTTAGCCAATGTGTGACAGGTGACAAATACTGTTCATGCTGCCATGAACACTGCCATCTACTGGCCAGTAAGCCAGTGGCAGTGGCCACTGGCCAAAAGGGTGGACAATGGAGAATGAACATAAGTTTGTTACAGGATGATCAATTTGCCATAAAACTTGGGGAAGATATAAGAGTATTTTAGGAATTAAATAGGGGAACAACAGAAAGATTATGGATCCATGGTGTGGGTTGCTCTTAAAGCATTCATCAGAGGAAAGACTATAGCCTAAAACTCATAGAGAACAAAGCCATCACAGAGTTTTAAGGGCATCATTGTAGAAATTTTTTATATAAAGAAGCCTGAATTATTTTCTCTTTAATTTGTTGTCATGGAAAATTCAAATATGGAAAAGCTCAAGGGTGCACACACGTTTTCACAGTAATAAAATAGTGAATGAGAAATGAGTGAGAGAGCCAGCAGTTAGGCTCTCAGGGCCGCACTATTTTAAACTATGAGTCAGCATATCTTTGGTCGATGACGCTAACAGCCTCCCATTTTTCCTGAATCAAAGAGCGGGCAGGCAGGCAGGCAGCAGTACAGGGCCTCAGGGTAGCCAGTCTACAGTGTGGACAGCTGCACTGTGAACGTGAGTGGCTCACCATGCACAGTCAGCACTGTAATTGTTGTCATACATGCTTGTCTGCTCTTTCAGCATGGTGAGTCAGCTGGACTGTGACAAATGTTCATTATGTGACTTAAGGGTGACCCAGGGTAAACATTTAGCAAACAGAGAAAAGGGGACAGGAAGTGTGTGTTAGAGGGTGATGGCGGCTCGAGTATGGTTTCCTCTGGTAAGTATTCTGTAGGCTGCACACACGCACGCACACAGTCAGTCTGCCAGAGTCCAGACTGCTAATTAACAGCATTGTGACTAAGATTATACAGAAGGAATGACTGTGGATAGACATGTACACAGAAAGTGAAATAGGCAATAATTATATTTCCCAACAGAGAAAGTAAGCAACTAAAGCAGGATAATAAAAAAAATAAAATAATCATCTATACTCTCAAGAAGTCTTGTCTCTGTACATATCTACTGTACATACAAATACTGTATATATACACACATACATATCATATCTCTGTACAGTGGACTGGGAAGCAAGATAAGAGAGCTCACATTTAATGATTCCATTTTGAATATATACATATTCAGAAAAGTGAACCCATCTCCATCATGTTTTTCTTCCGTTTGTAACAAAGTATAACAAAAATCACTGTCATATACATATTTGCAGTAAGATTAACACTGTGGATCATTGAGGACAAGAGACCCCTGGAAAAACTTAAGAGTCACAACATCATTGGACAGAGGTGTCTGGTGATGTCGGTATCTTTGCAGGAAATACTTCCTCTCTTACTGTATGGTGATAGACTTTGACACTGACCATGGGGAACTGAGCTATGGGGAACACCAGTGTTCCATTCCATTCCAACTGATCTTCTACCAAAGACAGGTGTCTTTGGTAGAAGATCAATTGAAATTAAAATTCTTGGAAACCACTGAAATGACTGTTCATAAATTCATTTTCTGCCGTTTACCCAGGTCACGGTGGCAGTAGACCAAGCAGCTCATCTTACATTTCCCTATCCTCAGCCAAACCCTCTAAATCTTCTTCAAAGGTGCTCCCAAGCCAATTGGGAAACACTGTGTTCTGGGTCTTCCCTGGGTCCTCCTCCCAGTTGGACATGCCCATACGGCCTCTCTAGGGAAATGAAAATGTGGCATCCTAACCAGATGCCCAAACCACCTCAACTGGCTCTTTTCGATACAAAGAAGCAGCAGCTCTACTCAAAGTCCCTCTAGAACATTCAAGCTTCTTACCCTGTCCTGGAGTGTAAGGCCAGATAACCTGACAGAGCAATCTCATGAACATAGGTGAGGATAGCAGCATAAATATAGTGGTAAACTGAGTCCAGCATTCTAGCGCAGCTCTTTCTTCACCACAATGATCCAGTATCGTGTCTGCAGAACAATAGACGCTGTCCCAACCCACCTATTGATCTCACACGCCAAGAACAGTGACCATTTTTGTATTTTGCCTCTGCACACCATCATAGGGTGTTCAACTAAATCAATTAGTGTCTGCTTGTAGAGCAGACTGTTAGTTTTAATTCAACAGGTTTTACAAAAACATTGCATAAACTATTCAGGACATATGAGCATTTCTATACATAGTGGCTCCATCTCTGGAGCCCTAAGTAATTGGACACATGAAATGTAGCTTTATTTTTATACAAATGATCACTTTTAATATATGAACACTTTCAAGTCAATGAATATTATGGATGTGAATCTTACAACTCATGATTCAATTCGATTCCGATTCTTGGGGTGACAATTTGATTCAGAATCGATTTTCGATTGAAAAGGGCTCTGAGAAATAGTTATATTACTGAAAAAGTGTTTATGTTTAAGAAAATGCAGCTTTACGAGGTTAATCAAGTGATTCCAAAGATGTAAATTTACTTATCTGCTTTGCTGGCTGGCAGTTTAGCGAAGCACTGGTCAGTAGTCGGCAAATACCGCTGCTTCGCTTCTTTTAGCTCCGGATGATAGCGTAGCATGTGGGCTTGCGGATTTGACGCGTTTCCAAAGTACTTGACTTTCATTTAGCAGATTTTGCACACTGCATAAGTCATGTCAAGCTCCTTCTTACGCAGCAAATAATAAAATCCAAAATGCTCCCAAACATTTGCCTTCAGCAAAGACGGTGCTGGCTGAATTAGCTCTTCGTCCTCCATGCTAAGCTGCAGCTCACGAATGTTAGAAGCACGCCGGACCCTCCCCTCACGGGGACGCTGTAGTACGGAGGCCATTGCCTGACAAACAGTACACGCAGCGAGTAAGCAAGAAAATGTTTTAAAAAATGCTTTTTAAAAATGGATTCTTGTAGATGCAAGACAACTAGTGCGAGAAACCACAAAGTCACCTAGTCTACTCTGAAGGCGTTATCGGGTTTTGTGTGAATAGAGAAAAAGGGAAAAGTGCAACGTTGGCCCATTTTAATCACCATGTACAACTTAATTTTACAGTGGCACAAAGAAAGATTCCGAAACTAAAACTTGAGTCTCTCGTGTCTTCTGGAAAGCTGAAATTTTATCTCTTCTTTATGAGAAGATACTTCTCTGTACCACTCCACCACAAAGTTGTAAAACTGGATGCAACAAAGGCTGCATTATGCACAGTGCAACTGTGCTTCAACAGACAACTGCTGACACGTGTTCATTATGAGCACCTGCACATAATGCATGAAAGCATGTGCTTAGTCTCACACAAATACACACTCAACAATTTGGAGTGTAGGATGTAGATTAGCATCACAGGATGTGATAAGAGGAACAGCCAATGCTGTGAGGACTAAGAGTGATTGTGTATCACATTACATCACTGGCTCAGTAATAGCAGGAAGTCGACACAGTGGTACATGCTAACATTATTAATGCTTTTGTTATGCTACACAAGAACTATTTCAGGCCTCTGAGAGGCAAACAACAATAAAGTCAAAAGTTACATTTTCCTAAATTTTCATAACGTCACAAACGTCATCATGCTTGATCAACAACAGCAGTGACAAGGAAACAAGCAGTGACAGCCAATACCACAAAAAAGACTCAAGTTTTGTTTTTTGTTTTTTTAAATCATAATGTAATCACTCTTCCTCAACCCCTCCAAAATAATTAAAAATGCTGTGCCCCAATGTTCACGCGACTTACTGAACCTGGTGTGACAACTCATAATTGAAGGAAGCTGAGAACTCCGCTTCATGAAAGGGAGCTGTGTGAAGCCCAGAGCAAGTGGAGGTTATTTGAGTTATTCAGGAATATGGCTATAAATCAAAGTAGCAGACTATTCCACTGACTCACAGCACAATGGCTTATTTGACACGGTTTCCCCCTCCCCCACTCAAGCTCACCCACCAATATTTATGTTACTGTATCATGTGAGTATTAAAAAAAAACACTTATTTTAAAAGTTGAAAGTCCTTTCTGGAATTATTTTTATTAGCGTCACAGCGCTCCATTTATTGATGATTAGCATTCACCTTAGCCATCCATTGTCTTTTTAGCACTCGACGAAAATAAATCCCATTAATGATCCACCAAGATGACAAAAAAAAGTATTTTAAAATACACGGTTAACAATAATAACATGTCATTTGTTATGAGCGGCTGAGTTTAGACAGGCAGGGTTATGACATCATTGTTTCACAGAAGTTCCGTACCTGTAGTGTCCTTGTGACACTGACCGAAACAAGAATATAATTGATAAGTATCTGGTCGCATTTCATATATTGGCGTATCAACAAGGGTGGACTTATAACGGTCTGTTTAATTTTTATGAACATCAGATATAATGTCTTGGAGAACAGAAGACCTATCAAGACAATCTTGGTATCATCTTAAAGCTTAGGATATTCTCTTTCCAGTGATGTGTATTTCATAACATTTGGACATAAATCAAGGAACTTCTGGTCTGTTGAAATAATTTTGTCAGGGGTGAACTAGGCGGTGGTGGCGGTGGAGATTCAATAAACATACATTTTTGCCCAGATGTCTTTAAATATGGTATATTATGAAAGAATAGGTTCTTCAGAACATTTTGACACCAGTTCCATAGATTTTGCATGAAAATTGACTGAATAATGCTATTTTTTGCAAAAAAGGTAAATTCCAAAAAAAAAAAAAAAAAAAAAAAGACAAAACGTTTTGAATTCCAATACATTTTCCATTTATTTATGCCACATAAATTGGCTTTTTCTCTAAAACTAAATGGAATCATTAAATGCAGAAGGTTGCATTTGAAAGGCATACATGTGTATACTTTACATAATGAATTTTGAAAACAAAACAGTTTTTAGGCCTAGTTTGTGTAATGCAACAATCTGTCCAAACCCAACCTGACCCATCAAGTCCCATCGGGTAACCTCGCTCTAATCTGCGCTGTGGACTGTTTTACGCACACAGAGGCAGGTGTTTTTTTTTGCATCGCACAGCTCAAACAGTGAAAAACTACTTTTGCACAAATGTTTGTACTCACACAAGAGTAATATAATTCTCTATCATCTCAAAGATGTGAAGATCACTTGTCATCACCTTTCTGTCTGACTCTGATCACAGAAGCAGCTTCCTCAGCGAGATTGGCTGGTGTCCCGCACATAGCATCTTAGCTTAGCATGGTGTGATGCAACACTGAGGCGCAAACCACAAACACAGACCCTTCCATCCTTTTGGGAGAGTTTGCTTTAAGAATTTTCTCCTGGCCACACGAAAGGAAAGGATAAAATACCATGATGTGGCACCCCCCAAACACACACACACACACACACACAGATATTACTTACATAAATTTAATGTAATACAGTGCAAGCAGTGTACACTGAACTGATTCTGTCAGCTATCAACAGTATTGGGACATGTTCACGTGGGTAAATCCAGGTGTCGGAAAGACCTTATTTACGACATTGTTTTGGTGACTAGGGAGGTGGCAAAGAAAGGGACTGAGATAACATTGATATGGATTCCAGTGCATATAGGTATCCCAACAAATGAGAAGGTGGATAGGTTGGCCAAAAAAGCAATGACAAAAAAACCCAAACAAAAATATAGACATCAGTATCAATGTTATCAAAGCAGAGGGCAAGTGCATTGTTTGGAGGGAAATTAACTTATAATGGCAAAAATACTAGGTGCAGGTAAGTAAGGGTAGGCATTTAATTCAGTAAATAGTTGTAGAAGAAGAGGGTGGAAAAGAAAGCATGAAGTCACTATCTTGAATAATACTCTCTTCCCCCTAGGAAAGCACCAGGACAGACTATGTTTAGAATGTCCACAGCCAGAGACAATGCAGCATGTTCTCATGTATTATAATAAATATTCCAGAGAAAGGCAAGAGCTTTCCTCAGAATTTAGAAGAACAGGCCTGAAAGAAGTTTCTGTAGGAAGTATTTTAGATATACAGTGGTCCCTCGCTATTACACGGTTCACCTTTCGCGGCCTCGAAGTTTCGCGGATTTTTTTTTGAGCAACTTTACCTGCTTTTTTTTTTTTAACAGCACATTGTGTTCTGTGTCCTTATCAGGCGGGCTGGTCGGCATCACCACGACTGCTCTCACTGCCTCCGATGCGCTTACTGAGTCTGCGGGCTCGGTAAGCGCAGCAGCGGGCCACTCACACCGCCCTCCTGTCTGCTGTGCGGAGCTGCGCCAAATCTGGCAACAGGTCCAGAGATTACGTTCGCTGTTTTGATGCGGACATTGACCGTAGCCGCAGAGCTCCGTGGCCACCGAGAGAGGACTTGGATTCTTTGCAGGTCCCGCATCCGTACCTCCGGAGGCAGTGAGTGAAGGGAGAGTTCTGCATGTGTCTGTTCATAATCTTCTCGCTCAGAAGAAAAAAAGAGAGTGTTTACACAGGAGAGAAAAGTGAGAAAATGTTAATGCCTGTTTGAGAAAAGTGTATAAAGTGTGTAGTGAGGGATTTTACAGCCTTAAAACATATATAATAATTGCAAAAAATAGCGCTGACTACTTCGCAGATTTCGCTTATCGCAGGTTATTTTTAGAACGTAACTCCTGTGATAAACGAGGGACCACTGTAGTGTCAAGTGGGAGGGGGAAGTGTTGGCTTTTTAAATACTTAAAAGGCACTAGACTCATCAAGAGGATTTTAATACTGCTATAATAGTCTGATGCAGAAGGTAGCAGCAATGCAACAATAAGGATGCCTGCTGCTGTTAAACACCATAGAAGATGATGACGGTGTGCTTAATTTGTTCACAGGGGAACATTTTGAGAAGGAGTGCATTTCCAAAATGCTACAAAAAAAACCCTCACCAAAAAATAAGTACTTAATTTACTCATATTTGGAGTTAGTTTGAGTCAGTCTGGGTAAAGCGTCTGACCCATTGATTGAGTAGCTAAGGTTAAGCTAACGTTAGCCGATAAACAGCGGTGCACTAACATCATGTTTTATTTTGAAGATTACTCACTCACCTCAGAAAAATTTGGAGAAGCTCCACTGGTCAAGCTGGGTGTGTGTATACGTATATCCAAAAGTGAAGAATTTTGGATAAAGTGTGTCTCTGGCTACGCCCGTCCAACTAGCTGAAAAAAGCTCCTCCCAGCAGGTTGACGTTCATCACTTGTTTTTCTGTTTTTTGCTCCTAATTTTGTTGTTGTGACTCACAGACTGTGTGCACTGACGACCCCCCCACCAAAAAAAGAACCCGGATTTGCATGATTTACAAGAGCCTCATTTTCAGGTCAGAAAAGCCAGATTCATCCAGAAAAATCACACCCCCGTAGATCCATCACGTTTTGAAGACCATTCTTATGCTGTACTGGGCTTCACTTCTACTGTTTGTACAAGACACACTATAAAAAAAAAAGCTCTCACTTTGCTCCTCAAAATATTATCTTTGGAAAATCTGTCCACCTAATGAGCAACACTAGTCATGTGACTGCAACCTTGCAAAATATACATTTTAACAATTTTTAGGTATTCACCATCAAAGTCCACAAAAAACAATGATTTTACACTGTAAAAAAATTACATTTCCCCCCATTCATTTTAGGAGCGTGACCTAAGATGATGTCACCAAAATCCATATTCCTCACAACTTGAGGTTTCTGAGCTTGTATCAGAGACAGGTGAAATCAAGCTAATTTCTCCATGTTTATAACTTAATTTCTCTGGGTATATAGCACCAAAAATAAAATTATTATTGTTATTATTAAAAGTAGTATGTAGGACCTTTAATTCAGTGGACATTTAATCAAGGTGACCTTTAAACAGTAATATTTTTTGAGCCTACAACCCCTAGCAAAAATTATGGAATCACCGGCATCAGAGGATGTTCATTCAGTTGTTTAATTTTTTAGAAAAAAAAGCAGATCACAGACATGACACAAAACTAAAGTCATTTCAAATGGCAACTTTCTGGCTTTAAGAAACACTATAAGAAATCAAGAAAAAAAAATTGTGGCAGTCAGTAACGGTTACTTTTTTAGACCAAGCAGAGGGAAAAAAATATGGAATCACTCAATTCTGAGGAAAAAATTATGGAATCGTGAAAAACAAAAGAACGCTCCAACACATCACTAGTATTTTGTTGCACCACCTCTGGCTTTTATAACAGCTTGCAGTCTCTGAGGCATGGACTTAATGAGTGACAAACAGTACGCTTCATCAATCTGGCTCCAACTTTCTCTGATTGCTGTTGCCAGATCAGCTTTGCAGGTTGGAGCCTTGTCATGGACCATTTTCTTCAACTTCCACCAAAGATTTTCAATTGGATTAAGATCCGGACCATCTGCAGGCCATTACATTGACCCTATGTGTCTTTTTGCAAGGAATGTTTTTGCAGTTTTCGCTCTATGGCAAGATGCATTATCATCTTGAAAAATGATTTCATCATCCCCAAACATCCTTTCAATTGATGGGATAAGAAAAGTGTCCCAAAATATCAACGTAAACTTGTGCATTTATTGATGATGTAATGACAGCCATCTCCCCAGTGCATTTACCTGACATGCAGCCCCATATCATCACTTACTGTGGAAATTTACATGTTCTCTTCAGGCAGTCATCTTTATAAATCTCATTGGAACGGCACCAAACAAAAGTTCCAGCATCATCATCTTGCCCAATGCAGATTCGAGATTCATCACTGAATATGACTTTCATCCAGTCATCCACAGTCCATGATTGCTTTTCCTTAGCCCTTAACCTTGTTTTTTTTTCTGTTTAGGTGTTAATGACGGCTTTCGTTTAGCTTTTCTGTATATAAATCCCATTTCCTTTAGGCGGTTTCTTACAGTTCGGTCACAGACGTTGACTCCAGTTTCCTCCCATTCGTTCCTCATTTGTTTTGTTGTGCATTTTCGATTTTTGAGACATATTGCTTTAAGTTTTCTGTCTTGACGCTTTGATGTCTTCCTTGGTCTACCAGTATGTTTGCCTTTAACAACCTTCCCATGTTGTTTGTATTTGGTCCAGAGTTTAGACACAGCTGACTGTGAACAACCAACATCTTTTGCAACATTGCGTGATGATTTACCCTCTTTTAAGAGTTTGATAATCCTCTCCTTTGTTTCAATTGACATCTCTCGTGTTGGAGCCATGATTCATGTCAGTCCACTTGGTGCAACAGCTCTCCAAGGTGTGATCACTCCTTTTTAGATGCAGACTTACGAGCAGATCTGATTTGATGCAGGTGTTAGTTTTGGGGATGAAAATTTACAGGGTGATTCCATAATTTATTCCTCAGAATTGAGTGAGTCCATATTTTTTTCCCTCTGCTTGGTCTAAAAAGTAACCATTACTGACTGCCACAATTTTTTTTCTTGATTTCTTATAGTGTTTCTTAAAGCCAGAAAGTTGCCATTTGAAATGACTTTAGTTTTGTGTCATGTCTGTGATTTGCTTTTTTTTCTACAAAATTAAACAACTGAATGAACATCCTCCGAGGCCGGTGATTCCATAATTTTTGCCAGGGGTTGTACTAGGCAGGATCAGTAGCATCAATTTTGTTACTGGTCCTCCTGGTCCTAACTATTGGCACCAGGTATTTGGAAACTCAGAGCCTCCGATGGTGAGCCGGTCTTGCAGACCGAACGGTCCACTCCGCCTCCACTGTGCATGCGTCATTTTGAAGCTCAGCAGCTCGTCTGAGACAGTGTCTTCTCCAAAAGCGATCAAATGGATTAATGTGATTATTAGCTGTCAGAAGACAAGTTAAAAACTCTTAAATCATTCTAAAGTCAGTTTTAAGCAGAAACTAGGCGGTTTTAAGCAGAAACAAGGTGATACTCGGTGATGCTTTGAAATGACTGACGAGCAGTGAACACATCAGCTAGCAGCTCGTATAGCTGCGGTACTCTGATCATTTCCTCCATCTTTAATTATGAAATAATGCTGAATTTATGTGGAAATGATTGTTGTACAAAAGTTTCGGACATCTCTCACTGAGATAGATGATGACTGGAGTGCAGTTTTAAGCAGAAACGAGGTGATAATCGGTGAACTGCAGCTAATGATGCATTCGCAGTGAAGGCAGGGCAGATCGATTTTTAGCGGGGACCGTTCAGTCGGCAACACTGGCGAGCCTCAGCATAGCATTAATCATCACATCATGTACATGTATTCAATCAATATTGTATTTGTAAATCTAGGGCATGATAGAACGTTTTAATTTTGTGTTGAATGTATGCAAAGTACTAAACATTTTCTTTCATATCTTCTGCTTTCATGTGAATGCACTGTGCACCTTATACTTTGCTTTTCTGTCATTCTGGACTTGTGCTTGTCTTATGCAGCCCAAACAGCCTTTACCCTCGTTACTTAATCCACTTGTCTATTCTTGCTGTGTAATATCTCAGATTTTTTGGCAACATTTATATCTTTTGCTTCTTAGACTAATATGATCGAAATTTTATGAATGGGTCAGGGGTCTACAACCTTTACTGTCAAAGGAGCCATTTTGTCCCATCTTCCACAAATAAAATTCTTCTTCTGAATTAATAAACACAGTTTATAAAGTTTTTCTATATACAGTTTAACTATATATATTTTTTAATTGTTCTTTTTGTTTTTTTTAACAACACCAAATCAGAAAAGTTTGGATGATATGAAAAATGTGGTGGTGGAGGACCCATAATGATCCTGACATTTTCTTTGACTTCTATTTACTGCAGACTGTATGAAACCAACATATTTCATGTTTTGTGTGGTCATCTTTATTTTATTTGTTAATATATATACATTACTACATTTAAGGCCTGCAGCATTTTCCAAGAAAAAAAAAAAGTATGGGACAGGGCAGTTTATTCTAAATCTAAGAATTAATTAATCATTTTTACAGCCAACTTTCTTGAGAAGTGTCAGGGAATGAATACATGAACATTTCCAAGTCCCTGAATATTTTTAGACTTTATTTACATCAAGCATTCAGAAATACAAACAGTGTGGCAGTTCTCAAAAACTAAGTGAGGGAAGCCACCAAGACACAACTCGGAAAGAATTTTTGGCTTCTGTGGGTGTGAGTGGAGAAACTGGGAATAGTGCAACATTTTTATTTTTATCTTCATTTTACACATAGTCCCAACTTTTTGTGATTTGTGGTTGTTTTCTGTTGCATTTCTGAAATTACAGAACTGCTAGAAATAAAGTGTTAACATTTTATTGTTTTTTTTTTAAACTTAGGCCTCCCATCTTATGCATCAGCATGGACTCCCAAAATTTCCTGTATAATTTCCTGTATTGTCCATTGTGTCAATAGCATGGCCCAAGCGGAGGGTATCCCATTTGAGTCTGGTCTGCTTGAGGTTTCTTCCTCAAATCATCAGAGGGAGTTTTTCCTTACCACTGTCACCTGTGTGCTTACTCTAGGGGTTGGTAAGGTTAGACCTTACTTGTGTGAACCACCTTGAGACAACTTTGTTGTGAATTGGCGCTATATAAATGAAAATAAATTGAAAACTTTGTAGAACGAATGTAAACACCAAACTCTTATAAAGAAGGAAACAATGCACGGACATGTGTAGGCAAACTTTGATATGAACTGAACAGAACAATGCAGGTTGACTCCCCATAACTCCCCAATAAAATAAGAGGTAACTTACTTTGAAATAAATAAAACATATAACTGCAGCCTAATCACTTTGAAATTAGCAGCTTGTGTTTTTATTCTGGCTGGAGTTCATTTTAGTGTGATGAAGTCATCCTGTTTTTTCTCCTCCTCAGTCACGTTTTATGCTTGAACATAAAACTGCATAAAACTCAAGATCTAAAATAAATATCTTCAAAAATAGTATATTAAAGTTCAGAGTTTTCACCTGCTTAATGTGATTTCTGCTAACACCACTGCAGCGGCTCATGCCTCCTTTCAGCGCCCTCCCCCTCTGTCTGTGTGTGAGCCAATTATCTCCGCTCAAACACAGGTGGCTCTTTCCTTCGGAAATCTCCGCATTTTAGACGGCTTTCAGCAAGCTGTCCACTGCTTATTCGGCCGTCTTATTCGAAAATTGATTGTCCAAATGAAGGCTGGATGGCTCGCTGCCCAAAACTGCTGTAATCTCTGAAAAGCGGCTCAGTTATTTAAGGCGCAAGTTTGAAAGAAAATCGTCGGACTTGAACACTTTTAATCACAAGACCGACAAGATTTTTAACTAGACCTTGGTCTAGCAGGAAAAAATACTGATTAGACATAGGTCAAAAGTCAATGGTCCGTGACCTCAGACCTGTGGATTTCTCTACCCCTGCAGGGGTGCTGTGTGTATGGGAGGGAGGGCACACACTGTGACCGAAATAAGACACATCAATGAGTAGGGCTGTAGCTATTAAATATCTTTGGAATTGAGTATTCTATTGATTATTTGTATAAATTTTTTTTTTGCATTTTTAAACGATATCAATAATAGCAAGGCTCTCACTAAGCAATGGCACAATGTCGCTGTGTCATCATGAAGATTTCTAAGTTTAGGGTTTTCGCTCTCTCTCCGTTTTCCCAGGAAATGTTTTTTTTTTTTTCATGTTATGAGTTTCGGAGCTTTCCCGGACCGCAAGCGCAGGTGATGAGTGAACTTTTCAGTCTGCAGATGGACTACGTGTAAACATGAACACAGCCTGTGAAAAATGGCTGTGGAGTGCAGCTTTTCCACAAAAGCCACACTGATAAATCAACTGTGCACCCTGTTGATGAAAACTCTTATCAAATCTGAATAATTTAACATGATTCACTTAAAGTGCATGTCCTTTTGCTTCGTCTGTGGAGGTGGAGAGCAGACAGTGGACCAAACCGTGTTTAAAAAAAATATACAAATATAGTGCTTTGCTTTAAATGTGCAATGAGTCTATTTCAGATGATCAGCATGGACCCCCGTTCTCTTAAAAGGCTCTATTTTATTCAGTGTGCTAAAGTTGTAGTGTCAGCTGCTACACTGATTAGATATTACATTATTTATACACATGCTCTATTGCCTTCTTCTGTTTTTTTGTGGGAGAATTACAGCGCCACATACAGGCCTGGCGTATGTAATACAGCGTTAAATAAACCCTCGAGGAAACGAGTATGCCTCGCACTTTTTGTAATCGAACTGTTTGAGTTGCTTGAATAATCCTTTTAGACCTATTTATGAGACAAATATGTCGGTGCACATCCTGGACAAAGCTGTGTGTGTGTGTGCGCGCGCGCGGTTGGGGGAGCATCCCATAGTTGGTCATGATAGGTTGTTTCACCCCTTTGAGCTTTGGTAGTTCCTCTTGGTGCATGAGTTGTCACAGTGCACAGATGTGTTGACTCACCAGAAAACCTCTCATTTGAGTCCAATGGCCCTGGAAAGGGATGACAAATGATAACCTGATTGGTTTATGTCATGCTGCACCCAAAACAGACCCACAACTAATTGAGTGACTAAATACAACTCCTTTTTGTGTAGATGGACATGCCACAAGTTTAATCTCTGTGGAAACAAACTGGTACTCAGAGCTTTAATATCAGAGTCTGAAACTAGACAGCAGTCTGCAGTCTCTTCTGCAATAAGATTCTGCAATACATGTAGAATCCAAAGTTTCACTGATATGTTTATGAGATACCAGACCTGCTCGTGAGAGAATGGATGCAGCTCAAGCAGGGTGGAAAGCATTTTTCAGCCACCTGCATTTTTCATTTTTTTGACCTCAAGAAGCCTAAATTCAACTCAAACTCGAAACAGGTAGAACACAGCACACAAAGTTAATGAAGTGTAGAAATCCAAAGTTATTAAGCATACCAACCCAAATCTGGCACTCATTTGAGATCCAATCAGGAAAAAAAGAGCTGCACATAACCTGACAAGCATGCAAATTCACTGGTTCGTTTTTCGGTGTCTCATGCGCAGTCTCAACTAAACCACCTTTGACAGTTCATTAGATATGACTTGTAAAGGTATTTTTTGTTCAAAGTGTTTTTATTGCAACTTCAGTCAAATATAGTAGTACAGTACACTACAACAGCATTTTTGTAAACCTCCCTTAATCCACCCAAACACCCTGTTGCACCGTGAAACAAAATTGTAAAATAGAACCATGAGTTACAAACAAAGAGGTTATATATGAATACTAGAGTCTGCACTCCCAATGCTAAACGCCAACGTCCCTTCAAGGACAGTGACATGACGCCTCCTAACCGGGCAAAATATTGACCAAGTTCCCGGATGTTAATGCATTTTCAATGGGGATTCACAGCTGAACACACTCAGAAAAACACTCGCCAAAATATGTGTTAAAATGCCGTTCTGACCTGGATATCGAGCCAGTAAAATTATTTAACAATTTATGTCAGGAAAGTATCAAACTTACTCTGACACACACACATTCCCAAATATTAGTGTTGAAAGTTACACAGATCTGCGCTGTTAAGCTGCACTGCTGAACTGAGCTGCTGCTGCTGTGTTCAGCACGGCTCCTAAAACCATTACAATACATTTATGTGTGTGGGTGTGTATGTGTATATATATTTATATAAAGGCTGAGTGGATCCTTGTCATTTGATTGGTGCTTTGTATGTCACATGACATGGATTAATTCATCCCATTTGTGTTGCATTGCAATCAGAGTGCAGCTTGGTTCCATTTAGAGTGCAAATTTGGTTCCATACGTTTGGTACCATTGCACTCTCACGTGCACACGCACACACACACACACACACACACACACACGCATGTCCTCACATGTAATCACGCATGCACATGTGCGCGCGCGCACGTCCTCGTGCACAATTGCAGACCAGGTTGCATGTGTGTGTGTGTGTGTGTGGGACACGACTCTCCTGAGACATAATTTGAGCTAACTGACACTGCTAATTCTTGTAAGATACACACACACACACACACACACACACAAAACAAATCCACTGTGCTGTCTGTTAGCAGGAAGAGAAAGAAAACCTGGACTCATTTCTGACGTGACTTTTTTTTTTTTCGCTGCACTGAGGAGGTACACAGCTCGACCGAGCCGGGTGCAGGACAGCGATATGATTATTTGACTGAGTTAACTGACGCTGCCACACACACACACACACACACACACACACACACACACACACACACACACACACACACACACACACACACACACACACACACACACACACACACACAATCCACTCCGCTGTAAGCCCTCTGGATGCATGAAGAGCTGCTCAAATGTTGATGTGATTTTTGGCTGGACTGAGAAACTACACAAAGTCTTTTTTTTTTTTATGGAAGTCCAAAGTCAGTGCAAAGGATCATAGGACTACATGTCACAGTGGAACACCAAAATGTAAGTCCCTTAAAAAAAAAAAAAAAAAAAAAAAAAAAAAAAATTAATTAATTAATTAATTTTAAAAAAGTCCTCTGTCTTGTCGAACAATTTTAATCACTAACGACAAGTATTTTAACTACACATCGGTCTAGCGGGGGAAATATCAACTAGACATGAGTGAAAAGTTAATGGTCCGTGTCCTCGGACGATACAGGAAACATACACCTGTTTATTCACGAAATGTCTCAGACAAAGTGACAAGAATAACCAAAACCACTTACCGTATTTTCCGGACTATAAGTCGCACCGGAGTATAAGTCGCACCAGCCACTTTATCCATTATAAAGAAAAACAAACCATAAATAAGTCGCACCAGCCACTTTATCCATTATAAAGAAAAATAAACCATAAATAAGGTCCACTGGACTATAAGTCCCATGGACATACAGGTATGTTAACATGAAAAGTTCAGATGATAATATTGTGACGGCTACCGTTTTCGGATGCATATTTCACCAGTCGCAACTTGTAATCTGCAGAGTATGATTTTCTTTTTGGTGGCATTTTTTCGGGCCTTCTCCGTTGTCTTGTTATGTTATCAGTAACGTTAAAATTTTTATTTTTCTATGGTAGCCAGAAGTCGCAGGAACAGTTACACAAGCCTCGAGTGCCCTCTCGTGAGCTGCATTTTACCTACGGATATGTTTGTATTTTGCGGACCACATTGCGAGCCGAACCATGCAGCGCCTACCTGCGCAGCTCATGACCACCCAGCGGTGTCGATCCACCTCCTTCCAAGTGGAGACGCTAATCCTCCGCCGTCGCTCAGTGCTCCCATGCAGCTCTCAGCGTCAACTCTGCTCACACTGATATCCAAGGGTTGAAGCTGTCTTGTTAGCCGTCCCGGAATAAACACCATGTTCGTCTGCTTCAAACGCTTTTCACAATCATCGACGCCAGCTCCTTCCAAGTGCACACGCTAATCCTCCGCCGTCGCTCACCCAATGCTCCCACGCAGCTCTCAGCGTCAACTTAAACACTCATCACATTGATATCCAAGGGTTGAAGCTGTTCTGTTCGCCAAGCCGGAATAACAGCAAGCACCGAGTTCGTCAGCTTCACACGCTGTGGGTGAGGTGAGGAATACGCATCCAAAGTTCTGTTCTCTGATTGGTTATCGCGACCAGCGTGAACTATAGGATGGCCGTCATA
Source organism: Thalassophryne amazonica (assembly GCF_902500255.1). Lineage (NCBI taxonomy): Eukaryota > Metazoa > Chordata > Actinopteri > Batrachoidiformes > Batrachoididae > Thalassophryne > Thalassophryne amazonica. The sequence goes on along the minus strand of NC_047112.1, from coordinate 31,391,011 downwards.
CTACAGTGCCCATGATGCATTGCATTTCCTTTTCCGGTGGCCATTTTAAAACATAGATCGACTCTGTCACGTAAAATTGTTTTGTTACAGTAAATTAATTGAGATCCTACCGGTATATTTTTCATTTATAAGTCGCACCGGAGTATAGGTCGCACCCCCGGCCAAAACATGTAAAAAAGTGCGACTTATAGTCCGGAAAATACGGTACTTATGGAAGGAAATGTTGTCTCCCTTCTTCCTCCGTTTGTGGCTTTGCCAACATGTGCAGCTTTCTGGAATATTTCACCTGTTTCTTGAAGAGACTAACTGAGCGTCAATGGACGCTGCCTCCTGACTTGCCCGGAATTAAAATGGCAACCACGCCTCCTTGCTGGGACACGGCTCAGTGCGAGTGCGACATCTAGTTCTCATTTATAACTGCTTTGGTTACAAATACAGAGGAAACATTAGTCCTTTAAGATGAGTAAGGGATCCACCTCTTTCACCTGATCTAATATGGGTTGCCAGATACTAAAAACTTTTTGGCACAGCCCTTAGTGGAGTATTTTATTTTCTCCAGTGACAAGTGGTGTAAGAGATCCACAAGCCAAAGTTTGAAAGATGGAGGGTGTTTTTCTTTCCATCTAAGCAGTTTCAATTTCAATTTCAATTTATTTTCATTTATATAGCGCCAAATCACAGCAGAGTTGCCTCAAAGCGCTTCACACAGGTAAGGTCTAACCTTACCAACCCCCAGAGCAACAGTGGTAAGGAAAAACTATATAGCAGTATAAGTCTTCGAGCAATAAGTGTGGCAAATGCCACCACTTCTCTCTGTTGTGAACGAATATTGGGAATCGCCGGTATAACACCAAATAATGCAATCCTAACTTCCGGTTCGATATTAATTCTCAAGGCATCTGAGATAAATTTAAATACAGACTGCCAAAATGTAATTAATTTTGAACATGACCAAAACATGAGACAGTGTTGTTGGTTCTATTTCACAATGGTCACAGATGGGATCCAATTCAGGTTTGAATTTAGCCAGTTTCACTTTTGACTAGTGAAGTCTGTGAACAACCTTAAACTAGATTACACTATGTTTTAAACAGATTGAAGATAAATAAATATTATTAATCGCAGAGTGCCATACATCATCAATTATTACAGTCCCAAGTTCCTCCTCCCACTTTCCTTTGGTACGGGCATCGAGAACCAGTTCCTTTCGGGTATCGTTAAGAAATGATTCGATCCACTGACATCAATAAGCTTTATGCTTAACGATTCTGTTATTGGTTCTTCAGAGTAGCCGTTGTTTTGGCGGGTGTTTGTCAGGAAAATGATCATTTCTCTACATTGATTACAGACCCTCCAGTGGGTCCTTAACTTTTCTGCAGCGCGGCTTTGTTTTGAACCTTGAACCAATTGAAGCGTAGTTCGCAGATTGAAGCAATGCTTCGGTCGATTGCTTTGTTTATTTCTTTCTTTCGCTTAATTTTCCCCCGCTAAAACCCTAAAGAGCATACGTCTGAGTATTATTTACCTTTTCTATGTTAAACCGACCTGTTATGGTCTTCTGAAACAGTTGATAGATGTATTTTATAAAGTAAAAACAGGAGCGATGCTAACGCGTTAGCATATCTATGGCATTTTCAATGTTAAAAGTTAGCATTTAGCAATTGCAGCCGTCATCACATTCGGGTGCATTTGTTTTCAAATTGTAATATTCCTTAAATTTATTTTTTGCTTATATATTAATAATCTAATGATTATTATATACAATTTTAGAGAAAGAGACAAAAATAACCTGAATAGAAACACAACAGAAAATATATAATAGCAACTAACATAAATAAATAAATAAATACATACAGAAATAAATGTTTCCTGTGAACACCTAGTGACTCTCACACCTCCATTTCATCCCTGTCTTATTTAAGTTTAATGACAGTTTGTTTCGGTCAAACCATATTTTCAGTTTGTTAATTTCTTCAGTGATTTCCTCCGGAACTATCTGCCAAACTAGAAAACTGCTGCATCCTAGTAAGAGCAGAATACTACTGGAATGAATTTGAATAAGGAAAGTTGTATTTTTTTTTTTCCTCACCTAAATGGATTCAGCACTCACTCCAGTTTATTCTCTGGAATAGTCCCAGATTGCATTTCAGAGCTTCTACAATTCAAACATTTTCGTGCAGGTGGTGTTGGGGGGTAATTTTGGGTTTCAGCTTTTTTTGTTTTTCACCACTTTCATCCCTGAATATGAGTTGTGATTCACTTTTGTGCGGATTAAAGTTACTAACTGGGACTCCTGTCTTGTTGCGAGAAAGAAACGAGAATCATCCTCCGTTCTGTTCACATAGCTCCAAACGTTGCGCGGCTCTCTGACAAGTCAAGATAGAACGATAGAATTCAGTCTGAATTAATAACTTCAAAGCGAAACACAGTTTTGTTTATTTTTATTTATGTCCAGACATCAAGGATACAGTGACTAATTTCATATTTATTTACTTTAAGACTCAAGGAAATACATAGAAAACCTGTAAAGCCTACTTTTAGTACAAAATTCATGAGGTATCGATAAGGGAATCGATAAGGAATCGGATCGATAAGCAGAATCGATAATGGCATCGATATCAATACCCATCCCTAGTACGGGCCAGTGGTTCCACATCATGAGAGTTAATAACACTGTAAATTTTACCAATGACACCCTTTGCAGATATATTTGTGTCCAAGATGGTTTCAAGGAGTGAGTCAGGAGGCCATGAGGGGAAGTAATTGAGTAAGGATGACACAAAGCTGCGGAGCTGAAGATATCTGAAGAAATGAGAGTCAGGAATTTGAAATTTTGTTCTCACTTGCTGGAATGAGGCAAATAGTCCTTCAATATACATATCTTTCAATGACCTAAGGTCATGTGTAGCCCAATTTGTAAAAAGTAATCACTAATGGACAGAACAAACATGATTTTGTACAATAGGTGCATGAATTGACAAATCATTTAAACCAAAAGTTCTTCTGAATTGAGCCCAAATTTTAAGTGAATATTTTATCACTGGGTTTGTTGAATACATACATAATGGTTGAGGAAGAGGTAAACTTGAGCACAGCAAAGAAGACAGAGAGGTAGATTTACATGACATATCTTACAGTTTCAGACATTTACCACTATTATGGGGAGGGTGAAGCCAATACATTACACGGATGTTAGATGCCCAATAGTAAAGCTGGAAGTTTGGAAGAGAAAATCCTCCGTGCTCTCTGTGCCATTGCAGAATATTTCTGGATATGCGGGCGCTTTTCCTGTTCCATATATAGGATGAGACTAACTTGTCTATATTTGAGAAAAATGTTTTTGTTAAAAATATGGGTACAGACTGAAATAAATACAGAAAATTGGGTAAGACATTCATTTTAATTACATTAATTCTGCCCCCCAACGGTACTGGTAATGTACTTCAGCATGCGAAATCCTGTTTTATACAATCTAGTAATGGAATAAAATTTGTTTTATACATATCCTTGTAATTTTTAATTATCCATACACCTAAATATTTAAATCTGTCTTTCTTTACTCCGTTTGAATGGGAAATTTAACATATTTTGTTGGGCTCAAAGTTTATGGGCATATATTCACTTTTCTGCGTATTTATTTTGTAGCCTGAAATTTTCCCAAAATCACCCAAAAGATCCAGTAATCTGGGAAGGCTCCGAAGTGGCTCAGATATATACAAAAGCGTGTCATCTGCATATTGGGACACTTTGTGTTCAAGATTATCTCTTTGTATACCCTTAATGAGAGCAAAAAGTAAGCCCTTCGGCTGCTTCCTTGTTTGCACTCGGGGTCGCCACAGCAAATCCAAGGTGGATCTGCATGTTGATTTGGCACAGGTTTTACGCCGGATGCCCTTCCTGACGCAACTCCACATTACATGGAGAAATGTGGCAGGGGTGGGATTTGAACCTGGAACCTTCTGCGCTGAAACCAGGCACATTAACCACTTGGCCACCACCCCCTATACCCTTAATGAGAGCATTGTTACGTATTGCTGCCGCCAAGGGTTCAATGGCCAATGAGAATAACAGAGGCGACAGAGGTCACCCTTGTCGAGTTCCACGTCCAAATGTAATGAAATGTGATACATCGTTATTTGTCTGAATTGCAGCAACAGGGGAGGAGTACAGCATACGAAGCCAAGATATAAACTTTACACCAAACCCAAATCCTTTGAGGGTATAAAAAAAGGTAATCCCACTCCACCAGATCAAATGCTTTTTCCACATCTAGTGAGAGAACCACTTCAGGTGTATCAGGTGGAGTGGGATGGTGAAGAATGCTTAGAAGCCTACAGATATTATAAAATGAATACTATTTTTTATAAAACCTGTTTGATCATCGGAAATTACTGAAGGTACTACTTTTTTTTTTTTTTAGCTTTTTTAACTTTAGCACTATATGATATAATCTGGCCTCTGAGATAGGCTTTTGGTTATTCCCAGAGTAGACTAGAGGATATTCCAGGAGTTCTATTATGCACTAAGTATTCATTAATTTCTTTTGAGATAAATCTCCACGGTCAGTACGTATTACACAAAGTTGCCATATTTAGCGTCATCAGTAAAAGGGCATAGTCTGATATCACTATTGCCTGATATTTGCATTTGCTAACAAGTGGAAATAGATTGTCAAGAAAAGGGTAGCCTATTCGAGACAATGTTTTGTGGACTGGCGATCAGAAGGCATAACTTCTGTGGCCAGGGTTTCTGAATCTCCAGACATCATTCATTCCGTAGGTTTTAAGAAGCTGGTTAATCACTTGAGTTGACTCAATTGGCTTCATGGACTTTGGTGAGCTTCGGGCCAATGCCGGTGATAACACACAATTAATGTCACCTCCCAGAATGAGGTGGTGTGTATCTATACTTGGTATTCGAGAGAAAGGTCCAGTGAAAAACAAATGGTCGTCCCAATTAGAGACATATTCAATTCAATCAATCAATTTTTTTATATAGCGCCAAATCACAACAAACAGTTGCCCCAAGGCGCTTTATATTGTAAGGCAAGGCCATACAATAATTATGTAAAACCCCAACGGTCAAAACGACCCCCTGTGAGCAAGCACTTGGCTACAGTGGGAAGGAAAAACTCCCTTTTAACAGGAAGAAACCTCCTGCAGAACCAGGCTCAGGGAGGGGCGGTCTTCTGCTGGGACTGGTTGGGGCTGAGGGAGAGAACCAGGAAAAAGACATGCTGTGGAGGGGAGCAGAGATCGATCACTAATGATTAAATGCAGAGTGGTGCATACAGAGCAAAAAGAGAAAGAAACAGTGCATCATGGGAACCCCCCAGCAGTCTACGTCTATAGCAGCATAACTAAGGGATGGTTCAGGGTCACCTGATCCAGCCCTAACTATAAGCTTTAGCAAAAAGGAAAGTTTTAAGCCTAATCTTAAAAGTAGAGAGGGTGTCTGTCTCCCTGATCTGAATTGGGATCTGGTTCCACAGGAGAGGAGCCTGAAAGCTGAAGGCTCTGCCTCCCATTCTACTCTTACAAACCCTAGGAACTACAAGTAAGCCTGCAGTCTGAGAGCGAAGCGCTCTATTGGGGTGATATGGTACTACGAGGTCCCTAAGATAAGATGGGACCTGATTATTCAAAACCTTATAAGTAAGAAGAAGAATTTTAAATTCTATTCTAGAATTAACAGGAAGCCAATGAAGAGAGGCCAATATGGGTGAGATATGCTCTCTCCTTCTAGTCCCCGTCAGTACTCTAGCTGCAGCATTTTGAATTAACTGAAGGCTTTTTAGGGAACTTTTAGGACAACCTGATAATAATGAATTACAGTAGTCCAGCCTAGAGGAAATAAATGCATGAATTAGTTTTTCAGCATCACTCTGAGACAAGACCTTTCTGATTTTAGAGATATTGCGTAAATGCAAAAAAGCAGTCCTACATATTTGTTTAATATGCGCTTTGAATGACATATCCTGATCAAAAATGACTCCAAGATTTCTCACAGTATTACTAGAGGTCAGGGTAATGCCATCCAGAGTAAGGATCTGGTTAAACACCATGTTTCTAAGATTTGTGGGGCCAAGTACAATAACTTCAGTTTTATCTGAGTTTAAAAGCAGGAAATTAGAGGTCATCCATGTCTTTATGTCTGTAAGACAATCCTGCAGTTTAGCTAATTGGTGTGTGTCCTCTGGCTTCATGGATAGATAAAGCTGGGTATCATCTGCGTAACAATGAAAATTTAAGCAATACCGTCTAATAATACTGCCTAAGGGAAGCATGTATAAAGTGAATAAAATTGGTCCTAGCACAGAACCTTGTGGAACTCCATAATTAACTTTAGTCTGTGAAGAAGATTCCCCATTTACATGAACAAATTGTAATCTATTAGACAAATATGATTCAAACCACCGCAGCGCAGTGCCTTTAATACCTATGGCATGCTCTAATCTCTGTAATAAAATTTTATGGTCAACAGTATCAAAAGCAGCACTGAGGTCTAACAGAACAAGCACAGAGATGAGTCCACTGTCTGAGGCCATAAGAAGATCATTTGTAACCTTCACTAATGCTGTTTCTGTACTATGATGAATTCTAAAACCTGACTGAAACTCTTCAAATAGACCATTCCTCTGCAGATGATCAGTTAGCTGTTTTACAACTACCCTTTCAAGAATTTTTGAGAGAAAAGGAAGGTTGGAGATTGGCCTATAATTAGCTAAGATAGCTGGGTCAAGTGATGGTTTTTTAAGTAATGGTTTAATTACTGCCACCTTAAAAGCCTGTGGTACATAGCCAACTAACAAAGATAGATTGATCATATTTAAGATCGAAGCATTAAATAATGGTAGGGCTTCCTTGAGCAGCCTGGTAGGAATGGGGTCTAATAAACATATATATTTGCTAGCACCACAGGTGTGTTATTTAGTATACCCACTACTATCATATAACACCCAGGTGGGTCGGCTTCAACGTTAGATGCATTAAACAAGACATTCTTTTTAATTAAATTGGCTGCACATCTAGATCTGGGGTGAAGGTTGGAGTGAAAAAATTGAATGATCAAAAGTATTAAGAAGTGTCTCTTGGAGAAATGCAATGTCAGTATTCAACTGGTTTAAATGGGCAAGAACCTTTCTACATTTTAAGGGATGATTGAGAGATTTCACATTCCAGCAAACAAAATTTACCTGGCAAATATTTTTTGGAGTGTTCAACAATGGGCTAGCCATAAGTTACTGTTTTTATGTTGGCACAATTTGTAAAATTAAAACATACAGGAGATGAACCACACTCTGACATAGATAAAACAGGTAGTTATAACATATGTATAGATGCAACAGGTTCCCCACCCCAAAAGTCACCAACAAGAGCACGGTGATAAAGAAACCCCTTCTAACAAAGTCCACACCTTGTGTTTATCAGAACTCTAGCTTCACAGGAGGCTCTGCACAAAGGTTGAGTATAACTAAAAATGTTAATTCCTTTTATCAATATGAAAATAATAATATTAAAGAACAAAGAAAAAAATACTTAAAATAATAATAATAAAATAAATAAAAAGGCTTTGATAATTGAATGATATTATAGTGAGTGTGTCACAAATCAAACAAGAATACGACTTTTAAGGTCTAAACAGTAGAGACAGATATTATGAACGAGCCCCGTGGTCCGAAATGGGTTATGCATCTCGATCATATAATTTTGCAATAATGTTGTAATTATACACTGAACAAAATAAAGGCATAAGACGGGGCAGTTTTACCAGCATTCATTTTGTCTGTCCTCACACGATATTCTCCTGGATGTACCTCATAGCTTCTGCTGGGTTGTTGAAAATTACTTTTGTACCATTGTTGTGGGTGAACCACAGTTGTGCGGGATAGAGAAGCCCGTAGCACACTCCCTGCCGTCCTCCAAGAAGTTTCTCAGCGTCATTAAACGCCAGCCTTTCACGGACAACGCTGGGTGGGTAATCAGGAAAGATAAGAATGGGTGAGCTGTTGTAGCGGAGTGGACCAGCTTCTTGTACTCGGCGGAGGATGTCAGCACAATCTTGAAAATAGTGCAGCTTCTACAAGAAGGTCAGGACCGGGGGATCCTGCCTACCCAGATGGAATGCGGGCTATGTCCTCGACTCCTGGAGTTCCTGGTGTGTGGCATGCTTGGCACCTTTCTCCGTTGACGATGTCGAGGATTTATTCATTTTTGGTCTCATGGTAGCAGGGCTGGTACTTTTTGGCTTATGTGCTGCCCTGATCTACTGGAAAATTGGCAAGACGGTGGCATCAAGAACCACGGGCCCTCACTTGTCCGTCATGATTAACGAGGTTGGCAAGGCAGTGCTTTCTCAGACTGCGTTGACTCTTGAACTCAGACGCAAATTGGACGACACCTTGGAGCTGATGTGTGCCTTGCAGTTGAAGCTGAAGGTTTCGGAGGCCGGTGAATATTCTTAATTCATAATTGGAAATATTCTTAATTCATAATTGGAAACATTCTTAATTCATAATTGGGATTTGGCTGTGCGAGTGGAAACTGTTAAAAGTGTTTTTCACTGCTCGGCTGCAACACGACAGGCTATCTAGCATCAAGGTCAATTGCCCACTGTTTACCTCCAGAGGAATTTATCCAGGCTCTGGTGAGATTATTCGGCTCCATTCTTATCTCAACCCACAAGGACAATAAACTGACAGACTTACACATGGACTGAAGCATGCTCCAGTTTTCTCCTTTCACCTCTCTTCCTGCCCCTCCCTCTCTGCGGCAGGCCTCCAGTCTTTCCCAACCTGGCAGGCGGCGCGACTTGACAGTTGCAGCGGCTACCAACACACTCACATCGCCTCAATTGGAAAACGGACTGTTTCAAGTTTAGTGCACATAAACAATGTCAAATGTATATGTGTTGTCCTAATTCTGATGTGTGCCATTATTACGGTAAACAAGTAATAATTGTAGATCAATTACTGTTTGTATGTGGAATGTGAGTGCGGAAATTTTGCTGTTGTTATGACAATGACAATAAAAGCTATCTACATCTATCTACATCTAGCTTAGCGATGATCGCTCTGGGTTTGCCGTCTGCTCTTTTACCTTGTAAAGTGTGATGTGATCAGTCAATCAGCACGTCCTTATCCATCTTCAGCATGTCTTTGAGTAACTTGGACACAGATATTGGTGCGCACGAGAATTCTTCAGCCACATTCAATATGCGGATATTTGACCTCCACATACGCCCCTCCATGTCCACACATTTCTACACTGCTACCTGTGTCGGAGTTGGTCTCGTTGGAAGATCCCTTGTACTTTCGCAGGCTGCTGGCCATTTTATAGAGCAAGAGCCGCCTCATATAATCCAACCACGTCTACGATGATTCTGCAGTGGCACACTTTTGGTCAGAATGTCAAATAAAAAGACTTAAAATACAACTTTGTGCGAAGCTCACTGTACACGCGTTCTACTCCATTGCCCACTTGCTAGCGCACCCCTTGTAAAGGTATTTTTAAGTCCATTTTTACAGCAATGTGACACCTTGATGGGACTCTACTATGCACTGCTCTGTGACTGTACCACACGGCCAATAATGTGCACACTCAGACCACTACGGGAACAAAGCTTTCTGAAAGGGGATCTCACATTTGAGCAGAGGAGCAGGAGTCTCTGCCATTTTCTGTGATAACACAACAGGGAGAGGAAAAGTGAAGAACACTGAACATGGCAGTTTATTTTTACGAGGATAGATCATTTGCAGCAGCATGAAGATCAAATCAAAATCAAATCAAATCTATTTTATTTATATAGCGTCAAATCACAACAAACAGTTGCCCCAAACTGAATGTGGTCAAAAAGATCTCAATGTGCAGTAGGTTTAGGTTAGGGAGCAACCCTGGGGATGATTCCACCCCAAATCCACACACACACACAGGTGCTGTATTTCCCACAGCACTGTCCTATGAGTCAGCACTCATCTCACCAGCTTCTTTCCCAGACATGCCAGGAGTGAACACAGAGACAGTCACACACAATGGGGGGAAAAACATTCACAATGACTCAGTTTGGCATTTTGTTAGAACATAGCCTAAACTTGACATCCTATCGTAAACAAAACTACTTGACAAGGAGTGATGTCATCTACTTAGATTATCAGCATCCACCAGTTTTATGGCTACTACAACCCCTGGCAAAAATTATGGAATCACCGGCCTCGGAGGATGCTCATTCAGTTGTTTAATTTTGTAGAAAAAAGCAGATCACAGACATGACACAAAACTAAAGTCATTTCAAATGGCAACTTTCTGGCTTTAAGAAACACTATAAGAAATCAAGAAAAAAAGATTGTGGCAGTCAGTAACGGTTACTTTTTTAGACCAAGCAGAGGAAAAAATTATGGAATCACCCTGTAAATTTTCATCCCCAAAACTAACACCTGCATCATATCAGATCTGCTCGTTAGTCTGCATCTAAAAAGGAGTGAACACACCTTGGAGAGCTGTTGCACCAAGTGGACTGACATGAATCATGGCTCCAACACAAGAGATGTCAATTGAAACAAAGGAGAGGATTATCAAACTCTTAAAAGAGAGTAAATCATCATGCAATGTTGCAAAAGATGTTGGTTGTTCACAGTCAGCTGTGTCTAAACTCTGGACCAAATACAAACAACATGGGAAGGTTGTTAAAGGCAAACATACTGGTAGACCAAGGAAGACATCAAAGCATCAAGACAGAAAACTTAAAGCAATATGTCTCAAAAATCGAAAAATGTACAACAAAACAAATGAGGAACGAATGGGAGGAAACTGGAGTCAACGTCTGTGACCGAACTGTAAGAAACCGCCTAAAGGAAATGGGATTTACATACAGAAAAGCTAAACGAAAGGCATCATTAACACCTAAACAGAAAAAATCAAGGTTACAATGGGCTAAGGAAAAGCAATTGTGGACTGTGGATGACTGGATGAAACTCATATTCAGTGATGAATCTCGAATCTGCATTGGGCAAGGTGATGATGCTGGAACTTTTGTTTGGTGCCGTTCCAATGAGATTTATAAAGATGACTGCCTGAAAAGAACATGTAAATTTCCACAGTCATTGATGATATGGGGCTACATGTCAGGTAAAGGCACTGGGGAGATGGCTGTCATTACATCATCAATAAATGCACAAGTTTATGTTGATATTTTGGACAATTGAAAGGATGTTTGGGGATGATGAAATCATTTTTCAAGATGATAATGCATCTTGCCATAGAGCAAAAACTGCAAAAACATTCCTTGCAAAAAGACACATAGGGTCAATGTCATGGCATAGGGTCAATGTCAATGAGCAGATCTGATTTGATGCAGGTGTTAATTTGGGGGATGAAAATTTACAGGGTGATTCCATAATTTTTCCTCAGAATTGAGTGAGTCCATATTTTTTTCCTCTGCTTGGTCTAAAAGTGTAACCGTTACTGACTGCCACAATCTTTTTTTCTTGATTTCTTATAGTGTTTCTTAAAGCCAGAAAGTTGCCATTTGAAATGACTTTAGTTTTGTGTCATGTCTGTGATCTGCTTTTTTTCTACAAAATTAAACAACTGAATGAACATCCTCTGAGGCCGGTGATTCCATAATTTTTGCCAGGGGTTGTAGAGACCCATCAGCAACGTTTGGAGCTGTGTGAACAGAACGGAGGATGATTCTCGTTTCTTTCTCGCAACAAGACAGGAGTCCCAGTTAGTAACTTTAATCCGCACAAAAGTGAATCACAACTCATATTCAGGGATGAAAGTGGTGAAAAACAAAAAAGCTGAAACCCAAAATTACCCCCCAACACCACCTGCACGAAAATGTTTGAATTCTAGAAGCTCTGAAATGCAATCTGGGACTATTCCAGACAATAAACTGGAGTGAGTGCTGAATCCATTTAGGTGAGAAAAAAAAAAAAACAACTTTCTTTATTCAAATTCATTCCAGTAGTATTCTGCTCTTACAAGGATACAGCAGTTTTCTAGTTTGGCAGATAGTTCTGGAGGAAATCACTGAAGAAATTAACAAACTGAAAATATGGTTTGACCGAAACAAACTGTCATTAAACTTAAATAAGACAGAGATGAAATGGAGGTGTGAGAGTCACTAGGTGTTCACAGGAAACATTTATTTCTGTATGTATTTATTTATTTATGTTAGTTGATATATATTTTCTGTTGTGTTTCTATTCAGGTTCTTTTTGTCTCTTTCTCTAAAATTGTATATACGAGGTCTGTCAATAAAGTATAGGTCCTATAGGATTGCAGCGATAGGATTGCAGCGTCGGCTCGTAGCCGCCGCGACGCTCTGCCACAGGAAAAACACCTCTGTTGGAAGCCTTAAGGACAAGTTGGAACATGTCCAGCTGTTAAACAATTTCTCATATACTCACTCCCCTGAAAGCCATCAAAAGCCGACATGATTTTACAAATGGTTATCAACACGGAGGTGTTTTTCCTGTGCCACCGCACCGCGCCGGCTGCGTCCCGATGCGCGGACCCGTCCGCACGTCTTTCATTAAAAAAATCTCCTTTAACAGTGGAATATCCGGATAAAATGCTGAAACTGACTTCTTCTGAAACTTCTCTGTTCTCTCACGACGTCCTGGATCAATAGAGCCTGAAATGTGGAGGTTTTCAGCTTGAAACAGGCTGACGACGGCGCCTGGGAGTGCTGCACAACGTCTCGCTCCGTGGGAAGTCCTTAAAGCGACAGTATCACCTCAAAATCTCTCATCAGCTGTTAAAATTTTCACCGAAAACCAGCTTAATTTTTCAAACTGTGTCCACTTCGATGTGTCTCACAGGTTTAGAAAAAATTTTGATCAAACAAAGCGCCAGTCTCTCAGCAACTTCTCAGACAAAGGAATTCCGACGAGGGGCTGGACGACTCCTCCCACAAGGAGTGCTCACAGGTGAATGACGTCACCGACAGGCGTGGAAAAACTCACGCATGCGCACGAGGGTTCAAGCATGTCTGACGTAAAAACATATGAATGAAATCAATATAGTTTTTGAAAAAAATAAAAAGGACTTATACTTTATTGACAGCCCTTGTAATAATCATTAGATTATTAATATATAAGCAAAAATAAATTTAAGGAATATTACAATTTGAAAACAAATGCACCCGAATGTGATGACAGCTGCAATTGCTAAATGCTAACTTTTAACACTGAAAATGCCATAGACATGCTAACGCGTTAGCATCGCTCCCGTTTTTAAGTTATAAAATACATCTATCAACTGTTTCAGAAGACCATAACAGGTCGGTTTAACATAGAAAAGGTAAATAATACTCACAGACGTATGCTCTTTAGGGTTTTAGTGGGGGAAAATTAAGCGAAAGAAAGAAATAAACGAAGCAATCGACCGAAGCATTGCTTCAATCTGCGAACCACACTTCGATTGGTTCAAGGTTCAAAGCAAAGCCACGCTGCAGAAAAGTTAAGGACCCGCTGCAGGGTCTGTAATCAATGTAGAGAAATAATCATTTTCCTGACAAACACCCGCCAAAACAACAGCCACTCTGAAGGACCGATAACAGAATCGTTAAGCACAAAGCTTATTGATGTCGGTGGATCGAATCATTTCTTAACGATACCCGAAAGGAACCGGTTCTCGATACCCATCCCTAATCTGGACTAAGATTTACTTAAACATTTCACACTGCAATTCTCATGTATTTTGACAATTGAGAATGTTGTTTAGTGACAAAGTATTTAATGTAAATAAATCTGCACTCATAACCAGATCTTACAAACCAAAGCATATTTTTAAGAAGGGCACTGGGCCTCATTCACAAGGCATACACACAAAACTTTCCATACACAAGTTTAACGCACAAATCCCACTTATTTATTTTCTATTCTAATCCAATTACATTTGTTCCACAAATCTGACTGGTTAATCGTGTGAGATTTCAGACCATAAAATATAGCGTTGATGGTGGCAAAATATTCGACCGTTTCACATTTGCTGCATTACGCTGCACCATAGACATCCCATAATAGACAGGCATTTTGGTCACGTGACCTGGCGCACTGGGCCGTCCATCTTGGAAGATTGCCAGCTGCAGGGGACGGGGAACTGTCTATGCATTTACACATTTTACAGCCCTTGTAAACACTTTAAACATGTTTTTAAAGCACTTTCTATTCTTTCACACATTTTACACCCTTTTCAAACATTTCAAAACGTGTTTTTAAAGAACTTTCTATTCTTGTATTTTTATCTTTTGTCGTATTTTAAACATCTTTTTTGAAAACATTTAAACATCTGTTTGTTTTTAAACGTCTTTGGCATAACTAACACATTTTAACATAAATAAGAAGGGATGGGTATTGATAAGATTTTATCGATATCGATGCCATTATCAATTCCGCTTATCGATCCGATATAACTAACACATTTTAACATAAATAAGAAGGGATGGGTATTGATAAGATTTTATCGATATCGATGCCATTATCAATTCCGCTTATCGATCCGATTCTTTATCAATTGCCTTATCAATATCTCCTGTGAATTTTCTGTGCACTTACAGGTTTTCTGTGTAAATAACATTTTATTGAGTCTTAAAGTAAATAAATATGAAATTGGTCACTGGATCCTCGATCTCTGGACATAAATAAAAATAAACAAAATATGTAGTTTTTCCCAAAGGCATTTCCTTTCAGACATTAATGGCACAAATCTAACTCCATACCTCTGAGCTGAACTCTTACAGCCGGCTGTGCTGCAAGTCAACATCAATGTAATTCATAAAGAATGCAGGACGTCTCGTTTTGGGAGGAAAAAACATTTTAGTCTGTTGTCTGTGTTACAATGTTTAGAAAGAGGTGGCATTTGATTTAAGCGGTGATTCACTTTGAAGTTATTAATTCTGTCCGGACTCTAACTTGACTCAGCAGAGAGCGGTGTAGCGTTTGGAGGTGTGCAAACGGAACGGAGGACGATTCTCATTTCTTACCTGAAACAAGCCAAGAGTCCCAGTTAATAACTTTAATCCACACAAAAGTGACTCACGATTGACATTTTTAAATGGCTTTGAGAGGGGTCAAGAAGCGGACTTGTCGCTTCTGAAAAACAGCAAAACAATAAACCAACAAAGCAGCAGGTTGGAGCACTGCTTTGTTGTTTCAAGCTACAAAGTGAGGCCATTACAGAAGCGGTAGATTACAGACCTGCTGCAGGGTCTACAATCAACGTAGAGAAAATGTAGGTCATGGCTGACTGATCGCTTGAAATTCTCACCTTGAGGTGGAGAAATTCTAAACAGTTTCCAAACAATGTGAATTTTGATCATATTGTCAATATCATATTATTACTGCCTTATTTAAATGCTAAGAAATCAAATTATAGTGGTGCCACAAAAAAATATTTTTATGATTTAAACCTTAAAAAAAAACAGAGGTGGTACAGCTTTAAATAAAATGACTGATCTCTGTTGTGCATGGCTGTATTTGGTAACTGCAATAATCTGAATGTAAAATAATTATTTTGCGTGCCAAAATAAGAATTTTCACACTGTACTGTCCTTCAGGTTCTCATGCTTTGAGAAATGCATAGCTTAAATCTGCAGATAAGGCTTGGGTTTACCCAATATCAAGCAATCTTCCTGCCAAGCCCTAAATACCAGCCATGTTTTACCATAAAAAAAAAAACACACACACACACAAAGAAAGCACAACACCAGACAGTAAATTCACTGTTACAACTTTGCCTGGTCTCTCTGTCGATTGCATAAATCAAGAAATAACAACTACAGACACCACAGTCGCTGCCCTGATTACCCTGGAGACAATCAATTAAAGCCAAGAAAGCTGTGAGCGACTCTCTTCCAAATCTTTACCAAACACTGGTGTTTCTTTCTAGTCCATGAAAATTCAGTTCATATGGTCAAAGTGTACTGCATGGCAGGGATTCCCAGCTTTTTTTTGTCTGCGAGGACTTGACAGTAGTTGTCGTATTTCTGACGGACCAGGAGGGGTGCTACGGACCTGATAATGATCAACACGTTACCTGTGAGCAGCCTGGGGGATAAGTATTGTATAGTCACTAACAATTTAAGAGACACTTCATTATGTACATGGATCAACTTTGTTCACCTTAATGACTTCATTTTTTGTTTTAAACTTTAACGTAGTGTTGCTGTTTTTGAATCTTGTCAGTGGCTTACAACCTGTGATACATCCTGCATATTTTGTGATGAAGCCTTCTCGGCTGTTGACTTTCACACAAGTGCATCTACCTCTTGGGGAGTGTTCTTGATCTGGGTAACTGTTGTAATAATTCTTCTGTCAATCACCACACACTTGTTTTCTGTAGTCTTCTGTGCCTTTTCATGCATTTCTTTCTTTTATAACATTGCACTATACAATCAGTTTGGCCACACATTCTTCATATCTGGATCCCTGCCCCCAAACTTGTTTTGCTGGGGTTATATGCCATGCGTCTACCTGGAGATACCCAGGTGACCAACACGGCAACTGGGTAGTTTCAGCATTAGACAGCAATACAAAGGTTGGGTTTGTTAATAAGACCATAGTTACTGGATTTATTGGTTTACGGATTTTTCTGGGACTCTTGGGCCAGGTTCAGTCAAAAAAAACAAAAAAAAACCAGTTTGAAGGGTCTGGTTTTATACTTTTATTGTAAACAGGTTTGTGATCAAGCAAATCTGCTCCTGAGCGTATTTCTTCTGAACAGACCATGATGTTTTGCTGACTTTAAAAATCAAGTCACTATGACACAAAATCACAATTACATAATCTTTGCAATTAATCCGCAATTGCATGACATTTGTGTGGCTTGATAATGGAACACTCTTGGGGCACTTAGGAAATGTGTGGCCATTCTCACAGCCAGGTCGAAAATGGTCGCCTGCACTCTCCTCTCATGCCAGCTGTGCGAACAGCCCTGCCTTTTCTCAGTGCCCCACGAGTTGTGTTGGATGTTCTTGGGTGGCACCTGGACTTTGGCCAACTCCAGCCGAGAGTGGGTCGAATGGCCAGTCGTCCGGGATTTGCCAACATTTGGCCGCAGGTGTGAAGGCTGCCTCGATGGCGCCATTTGGCCATGGTTTGACATGGCTGATTTCGTTCTGCTCCTTGGCCGCGGCACAATATGTCCGACCTGCGTTCGACACGCTGTGCGAATGCTGCAAACACAATCAGATGGCAGTGCGACCTCATCTTGCACGCCATTTGAATGGGTTTTCACCGCGAACGGCATGCGAATGTAGAGAGCATGTGCTGTGCCCAAATGGTTGTGGCGACTGCTGTACAAGGCGGCTCAGATTTTTCACAAGTGGCATATGATTCCTCCTTCATGCGCCAGTTGGCTTCAATCATGTTGTGTGAAAGGGCCCTAAAAGAGGACAACATGACCCAAAATAGGAGGTTCACTGGACCTCACCTGTGTCTATTAGAACTCAAAATTTCTCCAATAGTTAATATGTCAAACATCTTGGTCCAGACCTGTAACAACCTCCTTAAAAAACAGAGGCCAATACAAAATGTGCCACATTCACCCAATTAAGATGTAAGGTGCTTTGATTTGAAACTGAAAGTGTGTACCAGAAGCTCACACCGATTACTTTTTCTGGTTAAGGCTGAAGTCCACCCCCCCCCCCCCCCCCCCCCCCCCCCCAGCCACATCCCTTAAATCAATGCCCCAATATTTATGTGTATTATGCCAAAACTGATTTACTGTATTTGAATGAAGACGATACTGTCCTGCACTGTCATGTATCATAACAGCAATGCATTCAATATACAGCGGAACTCAAAATTATTTTCAACCTCCAAGCAGTGTGTGTCACATAGATGCCCACAAGTTTTTTTTTAACTGAAGAAACAGAAGAGTGAAAAAAATGTGAAAAATATGCCCTGTCTATTGTTTTATTAAATCAAGAATAAAAACTAAGAGAGACTCAGATCAGACTCACTTGACATTTTGGCCATGATGTGGCCCCTTACTCTGTCCGTGATCCACCACACAGGTGCCTGAGTGTTGAAGACCTCATTGGCTGGAGAAGGCCAAGGGGACCTCATGTTTCACCTCGCTGTGGCAGATAGATGGCTATTTTAGAGACGTGGGAATGGACCAGTTGTCTGCCGAGGTGGTTGCGATCCAGGACCCAAGGTGGTTCTGTGATATCGTGGATATGGCAAAGTGTAGCACCACTGCATGCTCCCAGACTTGACTCTGTCTTATTACTTCAAGAATTAGAACAAAATAATAATTTTATTGTTTTGCAGCAACGCAGTGGATAATGTATGGCATAACGTCACTGATGTAGTGTGTGTTCTTGAAATATTCTTTCAAATTTTTTTGAAATCGAATACTACTTGAGGAACGTCATATGATGCGCTATTAAATTAAGAACAAGCAATCTCGGCCGTGTTGGCCACAAGGACCCTGCAATTAATTAGCAACAAGGCTTCACAAACAGCATGATAATCTTGTCTGCCTTTATATGATCTTTTGGCCATTGTGCAATTTAAAAGAGGACAACATGACTCAAAACAGGAGGTTCGCTGGAACTCACCTGTGTCTATTAGAACTCAAAATCTCAGCGCTGAATATGTAGTAGTTTTAATAGCGTTATTTATGGAAATTTTGTGGGCCCACACTGACTCATTTCATTAATCACTTGCAGATTTGGATGCTGAACATATGATCTGTCATTTTGTCCAATGAGATATGACAGTATCAGTACTGAGCCCAGTTGTTTGTTCTTGAAACACTTCAGCTCATTCCTGTGATTTACCTGCTAATCTCAGAGAAAACAAAGGCTTTACTGTTGTGGCAACAATGTGGTGGATAGTACATACAGGTTACAGAAACTCTGTGCTTTCTTGAAAGTCTGATACAAAAAAGTTGATCATTTATCATTTGGGGAATGACGTCAAATGTGAAAGTCGGGGTTAAAAAAAATCCAGAATTTTGATGACGTTTTATTTTGGGTTTTCTTAGTCAGAGATCAAAATTCAGAGTTCCCAGTTTTCAATGAATGCAGCATAAATGGCAGACAGAGACAGGACCTTCGGATATAACAAAGCGGATTAGTATCAAAGCCATGAAGGCACAGGGTCAATGGGTTCGTGATGCCGTTTGCTTAACACGTTAAGAATTGTCTGACAGTTTTACTACCGTTTTGTGCTTCTGTTAGGAGCGGAAAGAAAACGAGACCACCGATCTGGTTTAGACTACCACAAAGATCTTATTGTGTTGGATGTTGGTCCAGCTTACCTGATATGGGGGTGGTGGCTCCTGGTCCGGATCAGTACCGTCTCCATAGCTGGCTCGGTCCGATTGGGATTCGTGCAGCAAAGAAATATCATCTGAGGTCGGAGATTTCAGACAGTTTCCCATCTCCTCCCTCTTCAGTCAAACTGTCCCCGTTCTCGGTGTAGTTATTCTGTTGTTACACAGCAGATTTCAGGGAGCGCCTTCACTAATGTGTCAGGAACTATGAAAAGATAATCTTCAATCGGCGAATGTCCTCTCCCAGACGATGGGAGAACTGCTGGCTTCAACAACAACAAACCATCCCCTCGGCTAGCTGCTAGCCACACAAAGAGCTAGCCTGCTAACACCAAGCTAGCATTCACAGTCAAACATCTAGCAGTTTACACAAAACCACGACCGGAAAGCAATCCCGCAGAAATGTACACAGACTGAGGCAGCAAGGCGATAAAGACGTTAATCATTGCCTTTTTTCTTTTTACAGAAGCCTCCCTAACGAGTAGGGACTTTCCAATAGCAGCAGCCTAGCGACCACAAAAGGTGACGTCGCAAAAACGAAGCCCCGCCCCGTCAGAAAAAACGAACCAATGGGTTTTCTGTTACAATGAGGAAGCGCTTGCTCACGTCCAATCATATTCGCAAACACATTGTCCATTGCTAAAACATAAACACAGAGCTAAAATCGACAAACGAGTCGTTGTAAGTGGAATTTAATATACTTCCAACTGTGACACAGTCAACAACTCTTCCGTGGTTTTCTTGCTAACCTATTCCAAACCAATTTCAATATTATAAGTTAAATGTGTTATTTTCTCGTTATTCGTAACTTGCCATGTTGACAAAAGAAGACTAACGTACATAATCAGATATCGTAAAATTGAGGCAAATATCTGCTGTTCTTTAAATATAAATTTGGATGCGATACCAGGCATTTTTCCTGCTGCTAACAGCGTAGAGTTGAGAGGGTAAGTTATTCCACAGCTTGTGCAAGTAATAACTGAAAAACGATAAATAATGTCATCTTGTAACACATCCATTTAAAAGAACACATAATGAGGATTAAGTGATTATATGGTGGTTAATGTTGATGTGCCAGATCAATCAAAAAGCAACTTGGTTTTGCCTATACAACACCTCATAGATGTGACTGCCACCTGCTGGATGGTTAGTGGATGCTAGCTGGATTGCAAAAAATTAGGAACGCCTCTGGTTGAGTTTATTTGCAGTTTAGTCTGTCACCTACAGACAACTGGCACCTGCCAAGTGAAAGGCTAGAAATGATGCTCACTGTGTGGCGAGCATAATTTTTGCACAATGCCATGAAATTTGGTTATACCGTACTTTAAGGACTATAAATCACACCAGAGTACAAGTCACATCTGTCAAAAAAAAAAAGTATTATGAAGAGGAAAAAACATATGTCATACCGGAGTACAAGTCACATTTATTTTTGAAACACATATTTCACAAAATTTCAAGAAAACATCATTTAGGAGCAACCTGGAAAGACTACTCATTCACACACTAGCCTAAAGAACATAAGATAAATGAGATATACTTTATTGATCTCACAGTGGAGAAATTATGTTTACACTCCAGTTACCTCAGATAGCAATTAGTCCACAATTATTGTTTACCGAAAAAACGGCACACATCAGAATTAAAGACAGCACATACACATTTGACATTGTTTATGTGCACTAAGTTTGAAGAATCTTTAATGTTGTGTTGTTTCCACTGTAATAAAAATGTACCAAACTGATTTTTTTGTGTACCATTACACCCCTTTTTTTTTTTTTTTTACTTATAGTCCAGAAAATACAATAATTTCAGTTATATTAGTTAAAACAGGAGGGGACACATAAAATTAATATACAAGACAAAATGTACAACAAAACCAGAAAGTAAAGCTGGAATTCAGAAAGTGGTAGAACGTGTGGCTGGAGATGATGATAAACCTTTTCCTCATTACAGTAAATTAGTGACAGAAAACACGAAAGTGTTCCGGTGTCGTCGACCGAATGGGCCCCCTAAAAATCGGTCCACCCTGCCTTCACTGCGCATGCGTCATTGCCGCAGTTCACGCATTATCACCTCATTTCTGCTTAAAACTGCACTCCAGCCATCATCTATCTCAGTGACAGATATCTGAAGCTTTTGTACAACAATCATTTCCACATAAATTCAGCATTATTTCATCATAAAGACGAAGGAAATGATCAGAGCAACACGGCTACACAAGCTGCTATCTGATGCATTCCAGCATGTCTGTCATTTCAGAGCGTCACATGTATCGCCTCGTTTCTGCTTAAAATGAGGTTTTACCTTGTCATCTAAATGGTAAATGGACTGTATTTATATAGCACTTTTCCATCTGCATCAGACGCTCAAAGCGCTTTACAAATAATGCCTCACATTCACCCCGATGTCAGGGTGCTACCATACAGGGCGCTCACTACACACCGGGAGCAATAGGGGATTAAAGACCTTGCCCAAGGGCCCTTAGTGATTTTCCAGTCAGGCTGGGATTTGAACCTAGGATCTTCTGGTCTCACGCCCAACACCTTAATCACTAGATCACCTCCCCATCTGATAGTTAATAATCCCATTAATCCATTTGATCACTTTGCGTGAAGCGACTGTCTCAGACGAGCAGCTGAGCTCCGAAATGACGCATGCGCAGTGTAGGCAGGGCGGACCAATTTTTAGGGGTGGACCGTTCGGTCTGCAACACCGGAATGTTTTGAAATTATTGCAACACCCATATTTTGTAACATTGTTCCAAAGTCCATCTCAAAAGGAAAGTTTAATGTGCTGTGATCACCAACAGCTTGAAATGTTCCACTTGATTCGCCACATCTGGTTTTGGGAAAAAATTAAAACTGAAATAAATGAACTGAGGTGCAAATAACCAATAATAATAAGACAACAAAAACTGGCTAGTTTGTCATCGTTTTTGATCATTTAATCTTAAATTACAACACAAACGTAAGTACAAGAATGTTAATCTGCTCTGTGATAGCCATGTTCACAAATATTATGCTTATGTAAACATCACAATGCCACAAAATTTAGTTATAATTTTAGTAATATCAGCAAAAACAGCAGGGAAGAAACAGGATAAAATTAATATCTCAACATGAAAAAATATGTTTATTGTTGGAATATACCAGAGAGAGACTGCTGATGTAACCAAATTAAAGCTATATATTCCTCCACCTTGTAAAGACATTGGCACTGACTCCTGGTCAATGCCTTGAATCCCAAACCTTACACTTAACATGAATAAATCAGCAGCCCTCTAATTCCAACACCTGAAACGACATTTGAGCTTTGCGACACTGCTGCTGGGACACAACACTTTTGAAAAAACTACCACCAACACAATTAGAGACAAACCCCATTGTTTTACAATTTCAGACATTGTAATGGTTCACATATTATTCAAAGCAACGTTTTGAGCCATGACATACACATCCTCGGTTCTCCTCGAGCGTGACTGATACAGGAGCACCAGAATATGCTTGCAAAGCAGGAAGACTGTAGAGGACATTGCTCAGAGCTTCACTTGCTGAAGATGCAACAGGCTGATGAACATGCAGGCCTTCATGGCCATGGCATGAATAGGCTGTTTGTTCAAACTCAAGTACTGTTGGAGACTGTCCCACACACCAGGAGGAGAGAAGGAGGGAGTCCGCCTTTCTAAAAGACACATTCATCTGTCCACTTAAAATGGGACAATTGGTGTAAAAGGTACCATTTACAATATACAAATGCCATAACTCTCACTGTGAGTCTAAGGGTTTGTGTGTGTGTGCGTGTGTGTAAGGGGAGCTTGCATGGCTGGTGGACTTGCATACCTCAAAAAAAAAAAAAAAAAAAGACAAAAGAGGTTTTAGAAAAAAAACTGGAAAGCAGTACAGACGCAGTTAGTCCTGTTGTGTGTTTCAGTATGACTCAGAATGTAATAAGAAATCACAATCATTCAATGTAACTAAAAACAACCAATCAAAAATCTGTAAATCTAACAAATAAATTCATATCTTTATCATATAAGTTAAAAAAATCCAAAACACAGGAGAAAGACAGCAAATCTCAGCAAAAGTGCATAAAATGTGTACAAGTGTTACAAATTATGGCAGCACAAGTCATTTTTAATTAAATGATTTGTCCAATCTGTCTGCTTCATTTTTAATTTTATTTTTTGCATGTTCTGTTGTTTGTCTTGACAGAAAGTGGAGTAGACAAATCAGATGACTTCACTGAGTCTGCTTGAGATTTCTTCCTGGTAAAATGGAGTTTTTCATTCCTTTATTGCCAATATGTTTGCTCAATTGGTGGATAAGGTTTAGACCTTATTTTATATGTATAACACTTGAGATACCAACCAGTCCCAGCAGAAGACTGCCCCTCCCTGAGCCTGGTTCTGCTGGAGGTTTCTTCCTGTTAAAAGGGAGTTTTTCCTTCCCACTGTAGCCAAGTGCTTGCTCACAGGGGGTCGTTTTGACCGTTGGGGTTTTACATAATTATTGTATGGCCTTGCCTTACAATATAAAGCGCCTTGGGGCAACTGTTTGTTGTGATTTGGCGCTATATAAAAAAATTGATTGATTGATTGATACCTCCTGCTGAGATTTAGCACTATACACTAGTTTAATTTATTAATAACCTATAATTTATATATTGAATTGAAAAGATGTAAGAGTTTTGTAACAATCTAGCCAGAGGTTACTGCAGTTAGTGTTCTTCACTTGTAGGGAATTGTTTGGTACTTTCGTGTCTTCAGGTCTGACCCAACAACCTTGCATTAGCACTTTGATCTCTCAGAATAATTTGGAGGCAATTTCTATCTTAATGCAACAGTAGGCAACCAAGCAGGTGCAGGTTTCCATGCTAACCCATCTCCTCCTCAGGTGATTTTGCCGAGTTCCTCCACCCAACTTAAAAGGTATTAATCAGTAAAATCTGTTGCTGAGGTACTCGGTTACAGACCTGCACACACTACTGGTGCATTCCAGTTGCACTCGGAGGTTATAATTCCCCAGTTATGCCACCTGATAAGCGCAAGAGCAACTCATTCAAACACCACATACCCCAAGTTCACAATCCAAGATGGCTAAGCTGAGCATCAACATTAATTGAAAGCTGTAGTTTTTAAGCACATTTATTTATTTTAAGCACATCTACCTTTTTGTGTCCAATTAATAAGTACTACTCACAGTACTGTCCTACATCTGTCTGCGGACATGTTGCTACAGTGTTTTTATGCATGAAATACCATGTAATGTGTTATTTATTAACACACTCATCACTCACCTTTAACCGCTTAGTCCAATTAAGGGTCACCAGGGTCTGGAGCCTATCCCAGTAGTATTAGGGCATGAGGTGGGGTACACCCTGGGCAGGATACCAGTCTGTCGCAGGGCCACATACAGACAAACAAACACATTCACGCACGCACACTATTTATTCACAGGTGGCGCTAATATTGGCCACTCTGTTAGATGTTGCAAACAATGACTGGCTACACTGTGCTCCAATCCAAGCAGAAAAACACCAACATAGCTGCTGCACCATTTGACCTCTTCCATGGGGTCTCTTTGATGGACTGTGCACTTGTTTTGTAGCTCTCTATACTCTGAAAGACCAAGCACAACTAAAAGTTTCTTGGATGCATCCTAGTTGAGGTGTTGTGTGCAAACTGGAACATATTTAACAGGTGTGATGTCATTCTCAGTCCCAAAGTACCACTTCCGGGGCAACTGAAACATCATTTGGCAAATGGTTGCCTACAACAACGCTACAGTTAACTTGTTTTGTAGTGTACTGCACACCTTATGACTGGCAACAAGCCTCAAATAATCAATGTTGACAAATATCGGCACATTTCTAAACTTGTCGTTTTTTCAAGCTGCACAAGGTAGTGGACAAATGCCTGCAGGAAGATTTGCCCAGTCTTGAGCAGGCAGGTTCACTCAAAGGTCCAGCTGCCCATTTGGGCAGAACACAATAAAAAAAAGGGTCCCAGTTCGCCTATGCTCCATGACAAAAAAACTGCTCATCTCACTGGGCGGGGCTGTGCTAGGCTGAGTGGTGCATCATGGGGCTCTGAAAACTGGAAGCTGTCTCTGCTCTAGTGTGCCCTCTCCTGGCCATTATGGGCTAGAGGGCACAAGGATGCCATTCTCACTGGTGCCTCTGGCCTTCTGCAGAGCAGCTTGTATGCGGAAGTGTGTCCGTGATTCCATGGAGTAGTTTTTGTAATTATTCCTGAAACAGAAGTATGTAATGTACAATTACTTCATAAGTAAATGTGAAAATAAAGCTGTTGATCCAAATTATGTTTTCATTCAAGGACCCTCAAAATATCCATAAATCACAGGACATCGTCTGCCTTGTCGTTCATTCTGGCACTGATCATCTTTAATCAGAGCCCAAAAAGCTGAACAGGTGTTGAATATTTGATGTTAAAATCAGTGTGAAAAGTAAGAACTTTTACACTCTGTCAGTAAAGGACAGTAATTACTTAATTGCAGTTAGTGAGTCCAGAATGTTCTTTCTATGGGTTAAGCTGCCTGGAATATTACATTCTGCTTGTTAGGACTTACTTTGCTGCCTCTAAGAGTTTGATGGCTTCATCTCCTCTGCCGTTCTCCAGACAAAGAAGGCCGTGCTCCAGCATAGCATTAGGGACCAGGTAATGGTCATACTTTATCTGGGCCTCGCTGCAGAAAATATCAAACAAAAGCAAGTGAAATCAGCACAAGCAAAGATTTTCTTTCTGTGTGACACATGTAGAAGTACATTAATAATTAATAATCAATAAAGGATGCATAAAACATTTTATTTGATTAACTACTCTTGAAACTGTGACTTGTTAATTCATTTGTGTGTGTGTGTGTGTTATGCTGAATGTGTGTAATTTAGTGAGAGTGACTAACTTGCAGAGGATGAGGGTGAAGTAGTGTTCGGCCTCCTCGTGACGTCCCAGATGTTTGAGACAAAGACCTTTCAGAAGACTTATCAAACACTGGTCATCTATAAAGAACTCACTTCCTGAAAAAAAACACAGAAATGAAAGAGTTGAGGCCTCATTTAAGAAAGGTTTGCATGTGTAAAACATATGCAACCACCTCTGCACTTGCAAATATACCTGCATGCTGAGTTACTAACAGTGCACAGTGAGCACTGGTTCTGTCAAATGTGCAAAATGTCAATAAAATTGCCAATTTAGTATGTTTGCCTTTATGAATAATATGCAATTTGGGGATTGTCTACTTGAGTGCACAAAATTGTGGGAGGAAACATGCAACATGATTTATCAAGGTGCTGGTAGAGTCTGTATTTTGTGAGTTTGAAACCTTGGCTTTAACTGATTGTGCTTGACAGACTGTTGTTCCAGCACAGATGCTGCATATTCAGTTTTATGATACAGCACAACACCAAAGATACAGTTGTATGCAAAAGTTTGGGCACCCCTGATAATTTTCATGATTTTCTTTTATAAATCATAGGTTGTCTGGATCAGAATTTTCAATTAAATATATCATATAGCAGACGAACATAATGATATTTGAGAAGTGAAATTAAGTTTCTAGTATTTGCAGAAAGTGTGCAATAAATATTTAAACAAAATTAGGCAGATGCATAAATTTGGGCACCCTTGTCATTCTACTGATTTGAATAAATTTAGCACTAATTATTGGAACCCAAAATTGGTTTGGTAAGGTCATTGAACCTTGACCTCCTTACACAGGTGAATCCAATCATGAGAAAGGGTATTTAAGGTGGCCATTTGTGGTTATCAGGTGACCTGCTCCAAAGACCTACAACATGATGTTGCTGCAGATAGTGTCTCTGTGTATCGTTCAACTGTACAGCGCACTTTGCACAAAGAGATGCTGAGGGTTCTCTGTAATGCAGAGGAACCCTTTTCTGAGTCGCTTGAGATATGCTAAAGCACATCTGGACAACCCAGCTTCATTCTGAAATAAGGTGCTGTGGACTGATGAAACTAAAATGGAGTTATCTGGACATAACAAGGGGCGGTATGCATGGCTGTAAAATAACACAGCATTCTAAGAAAAACACTTGCTCCCTACAGTAAAATTTGGAAGTGGTTCCATCATGCTATTTGGCTGTGTGGCCAGTGCAGGTAGTGGGAATCTTGTTAAAGTTGAGGGTCACATGGATTCCAGTCAATATCAGCAGATTCTTGAGAACAATGTTCATGAATCAGTGACAAAGCTGAAGTTGCTCCGGGGCTGGATCTTTCAACAAGACAACGACCCTAAACACTGCTCAAAATCTACTAAGCCATTCATGCAGAGGAACAAGTACAACATTCTGGAATGGCCATCTCAGTCCCCAGACCTGAATATTATTGAAAATCTGTGGTGTGATTTTAAGTGGGCTGTCCATGCTCGGAAACCAACAAACCTGAGATGTTTTGTAAAGAGGAATGGTCCAAAATACTTTCAACCAGAATCCAGACTCTCACTGGAAGCTATAGGGAGTGTTTTAGAGGCTGTTATTTCTGCAAAAGGAGGATCTACTAAATATTTTTTTTCTGTTGGGGTGCCCAAATTTATGCACCTGCCTACTTTTTTTTTTAAGGAATTATTGCACACTTTCTATAAATCCTATAAACTTCATTTCATTTCTCAAATATGACTGTGTTTGTCTGCTGTATGATATATTTAACTAAAATTGCTGTTCCAAACAACCAATGATTTATAAAGGAAAATCGTGGAAATCATCAGGGGTGCCCAAACCTTTACATATAACTGTATCACAATATTTGAGGTCTAGTGCAACTGCCATGCTGACTGTAGGAATGTTCACCAGATTTGTTTCCTGTGAACTGAAACTTCATTTTACCACCATAAGCTGCCTCCAACGTCATTTTCAAAAAGTTTCACAACTGCAGACCATGTGTAATGCCAGCCCAGGACCACCTTCTTCACCTAATAAAGACATTTTTCAAGATCAACTGCACATTTTAGAGCAGTCTTTTATTATGAGGAAGTCCAAGGAACATCTGTACAGTAATCATCTGGTTTAGGCAGCATCTTGACACGCCACACCTGCCACATGGATGGATTATCTTAGTATAGGTGAAGTACTAACTAGCAGTTTTTAACAAATCTGTGAACACGAAGAAGTCTTAAATCTTTGAATTCAATTCATGAAAAAGGAGAATGAAACAGAGTGTTGTATTTATAGATTTGCTTTTATGTATTTAACTTTTAAAATATCAGTACAGCATCAGATGTCATGAAATCAGATTCAGTTGCGGGGCTGATGATTTTACATACTTTGGCTCTTCTCGAGTTTAGCCTGAGCCTCATCCAGTGTTTCCAGCATCCCCTCAGTCAGGTCTTTTTGTTTGCCAATGACAGTGTAGCCATTCCAGATATACATCATCTCCTAGTGAACACACAATCACACACATGCACCATGAAGATACAAAGTCAGTACAGGTCAAGCAGAAAATATGTTCCAAAGCAAACAACCTCTTTCTGTTCCAGAACAGTGACCTTACTAACAGTTATGTGGTGTAGTGCTAGTTTAGTGAGGATGGGGGGGACAGCTCCGATGTCCTCTGAAGAGTGATAATTACGGACCCACCAACCTCTCCCTGTATGGACTGGACAAATGGTTTAGCCCTAACCTGCTGCGTAATAGTGTAAAAAGTTACACTATTCTTCAGTTTAAATAATTATCTCCAGTTGCAACTACAGTTACAACAGTATCAAAATATTACTCTCTCTTGTAACTTTCACACTCAGTTATTTTATAAGACATGAAAGTGTATTTTTATCATTGTGGAGAACACTTTAACACTGTTCAGATGTAAATGTGGAATAGCTTTAGCACCATTTATACTAATATCACAGACAAAGGTCTTAGGATGAGTTGGAACCCACAACCATCTAGACATGAGAAGAAGATGGCACCACCACTGATCACTTGCAACGTATATCACAAGAACTCTTTCTCATCAACTCATGGACATTGTTTAACTGCACTAGCATAGTAACATGATACAATACTGCAAAGTTTGACACCAAGAGTGTTAATAACAATAATAATCTTTATTTAACTACGTAGAAACCCACTGAGACCAAAACCTCTTTTACAAGAATGACCTGGCCAAGAAAGGCAGCAGCACACATCATAATGGGCAGGTTAACATCAACATGAGAACGCTGGTGATAAATAAAATACAATCATCTTGGTCATCATAACATTGCACACGATGTAAAATCTCAAACAGAAGAAACGTAGGCATTGCACAAAAGAATCTCATTCGCGATCTCTTACAATAGACCGGAAGGTGTTCAAGGAAGTCAGCCTGGACAGTTTCAGTTCAGACTGGAGAACGTTCCAATCCGAGGGAGCTGGAAAACTTAAGGCAATCTTTCCTGCTTCAGTGCAGACATGAGGTACACAAAAACATGACATTTGAGTGCAGAGCGTAACGGCTTTCAGATCTCTGAAGTAAACTGGATATATAGGTCAGGACAGACCACTAAGAGTTTTGTAAAGCAAGATCATCCAATGTATATATCGCCTAACAGACAAAGAGGGCATGCCCGCTTTGGCATAGAACTCATAGTAGTGGGTGAGGCGGCTACAACCAGTGATGATTCTCAAGTCACTGTTGGGAAAGTGTCGTAACACGGACCCACAACAGGGGGCGCAAATGAACGGACAATGGATAAGAAAAGGAGTAACAATTTAATGTTGTGAAAGAACACAACGGAATACAAACAAGAATAAGGATGCCAATTATATACAGGAGGACTGTGGGCAGGCTTGAAGATAGGAGACCTCGGATGAACGAAGAGCCGGGGCCCACACCGCTTCTACCACCAACGGCCTGAAGAACACTGAAGCCGCCAAGCCCTGAGTCCCCAGGTGGTCTCTGTCCTCCGTTGTCGGCCCTGGTACTGCTGGCAGACAAGAAACAGAAGGTGGTGAGTGTGAGTCCTCACACCCAGCAACCTTTACAATTAATTCCTCCGGGAGGGATAACCTCCACCTCCAGGTACGTCTTCACTCGTGCAGCTCCCGTTTGTCCCTCCTCTGGGTCTTCACGGGCATGCGACTGCACACAGAACAATATTAGATTATCAGTAATCACAGCAGAGAAGGTTACCTCTAGTCGTAGAAGTTTTCTCGGCGAGGAGGTGGAGTTGCCGTCCGGCCTTTATGGTGATGGTAATGAGATGACTGAGTGACAGCTGTCACTCCCAGTGGCTCTGGCGCCCTCTTGTGCTTGGAGCCCGCACTCCAAGCAGGGTGCCATCTGGTGGTGGTGGGCCAGCAGTACCTCCTCTTCAGCGGCCCACACAACAGGACCCCCCCCTCAACGGGCGCCTCCTGGCGCCCGACCAGGCTTGTCCGGGTGTCGGTGGTGGAAATCGACCAGAAGGGCCGGGTCCAGGATGAAGCTCCTCTTCACCCAGGAGCGTTCTTCGGGTCCGTAACCCTCCCAGTCCACCAAGTACTGAAAACCCCGACCCTTCCGACGGACGTCCAGGAGCCGACGAACAGTCCATGCCGGCTCCCCGTCGATGATCCGGGCAGGAGGTGGGTCGGGTCCAGGGGTGCAGAGTGGTGAGGTGTGGTATGGCTTGAGTCTAGAGACATGAAAAACCGGATGGATCCGCAGTGAAGCCGGGAGTGTCAGCTTCACTGCGGCCGGACTGAGGATTTTGGCGATGGGGAATGGCCCAATGAAACGGTCCTTTAGTTTTTGGGATGTCACCTGGAGCGGGATGTCCTTGGTGGATAACCACACCTCCTGCCCCGGTTGGTATGCAGGGGCCGGGGAACGCCGGCGATCTGCATGGGTCTTGGCCCTCGTCCGGGCCCGCAACAGGGCAGAGCGGGCGGTCCGCCACACCCGGCGGCACCTCCGCAGGTGGGCCTGGACCGAGGGTACCCCGACCTCTCCCTCCACAAGTGGGAATAATGGGGGCTGGTAGCCCAGACACGCTTCAAAAGGGGAGAGGCCGGTGGCAGATGATACCTGGCTGTTGTGAGCGTACTCGATCCAGGCCAGATGGTTACTCCAGGCCGCCGGGTGCGCGGAGGTGACACAGCGAAGAGCCTGTTCTAGGTCCTGGTTCGCCCGCTCTGCCTGGCCGTTCGTCTGTGGGTGATACCCGGACGAGAGACGTACGGTGGCCCCCAGCTCCTTACAAAAACTCCTCCAGACTTGCGAGGAGAACTGGGGACCACGATCCGAGACGATGTCCGACGGTATCCCATGCAGACGCACGACGTGGTGGACCAGGAGGTCTGCCGTCACCTGGGCCGTCGGGAGCTTCGGGAGGGCCACGAAGTGGGCCGCCTTGGAGAACCGGTCCACTATAGTCAGTATGGCGGTGTTGCCCTGGGCCGTCGGGAGGCCGTGACGAAGTCCAGGCCGATGTGGGACCAGGGGCGATGAGGCACAGGCAGGGGTTGGAGTAGACCCCTGGTCTTGTGATGGTCCGCCTTGCCCCTGGCACAGGTGGTACAGGCCTGGACGTAGTCCCGGACGTCGGCCTCTAGTGACGCCCACCAGAAGCGCTGCTGGACTACTGCCACGGTCCTACGCACTCCGGGATGACAGGAGAGCTTGGATCCGTGGCAGAAGTCCAAGACGGCAGCCCTAGCCTCTGGTGGGACGTAGAGTTTGTTCTTCGGACCGTCTCCCGGGTCTGGGTTCCTTGCCTGGGCCTCCCGGACGGTCTCCTCCACGTCCCAGGTGAGGGTGGCCACGACAGTGGACTCGGGAAGGATGGTGTCGAAGGGGTCCGACAACTCGGCCTTGGCCTCCTCTTCGTGCACCCGGGACACTGCATCGGATCGTTGATTCCTGGTCCCGGGGCGGTAGGTGATCCGGAAGTCAAAGCGCGCGAAGAACAGGGACCAGCGGGCTTGCCTGGGGTTCAGCCGCTTGGCGGTCCGGATGTACTCCAGGTTCCGGTGGTCCGTAAAAACCGTGAAAGGCCCCGTAGCTCCCTCCAACAGGTGTCTCCACTCTTCCAGAGCCTCCTTCACCGCGAGGAGTTCTCGATTGCCCACGTCATAATTCCGCTCAGCGGGGGTCAACCTGCGGGAATAGTAGGCACAAGGATGGAGAACCTTATCGGACTCCCCGCTCTGGGACAGCACGGCTCCTATTCCTGAGTCTGAGGCGTCCACCTCCACTACAAACTGGCGAGTAGGATCAGGCTGCACCAGAACTGGCGCAGACGAAAACCGGCGTTTCAACTCCTTAAACGCGGCCTCGCACCGGTCCGACCAGGTGAAGGGGACTTTAGTGGAGGTCAGGGCGGTCAGGGGGCTAACAACCTGACTGTAACCCTTAATGAACCTCCTGTAGAAGTTTGCAAAGCCGAGGAACTGTTGCAGCTTCCTACGGCTTTTTGGTTGGGGCCAATCCCTCACCGCCGCAACCTTGGCCGGATCCGGGGCGACGGAGTTGGAGGAGATGATAAACCCCAGGAAGGACAAAGAAGTGCGGTGAAACTCACACTTCTCGCCCTTCACAAACAGCCGGTTTTCTAACAACCGCTGTAGGACCTGACGTACATGCCGGACATGGGTCTCAGGGTCCGGGGAAAAGATGAGTATATCATCCAGATATACGAAGACAAACCGATGCAGGAAGTCCCGCAAGACGTCGTTAACCAATGCTTGGAACGTCGCGGGCGCATTGGTGAGACCAAACGGCATGACCAGGTACTCAAAATGACCTAACGGGGTGTTAAATGCCGTCTTCCATTCGTCTCCCTTCCGGATCCGAACTAGGTGGTACGCATTCCTAAGATCGAGTTTGGTGAATATTTTGGCTCCATGCAGGGGTGTGAACACCGAATCCAAGAGGGGCAATGGGTATCGATTGCGAACCGTGATCTCGTTCAATCCCCTGTAATCGATGCATGGACGGAGTCCGCCGTCTTTCTTGCCCACAAAAAAGAAACCAGCACCCATCCGGGAGGTGGAGTTCCGGATCAACCCGGCGGCCAAGGAGTCCCGGATGTAGGTCTCCATTGATTCACGTTCCGGACGTGAGAGGTTGTACAGTCTACTGGACGGGTACTCAACGTCCGGAATCAAATCAATGGCACAATCGTACAGTCGGTGCAGTGGAAGAGTGAGTGCCAGATCTTTGCTGAAGACGTCAGCCAGATCATGGTACTCTACTGGCACCGCCGTCAGATTGGGAGGGATTTTAACCTCCTCCTTAGCCGTGATCCCGGGAGGAACCGAGGATCCTAAACACTCCCGGTGGCAGGTTTCGCTCCACTGCACCACGGCCCCAGACGGCCAATCGATCCGGGGATTGTGCTTCACCATCCAAGGAAAACCCAAAATCACTCGGGAGGTAGAAGGTGTCACGTAAAACACGATCTCCTCCCGGTGATTCCCAGACACAACCAGGGTCACAGGCTGGGTCCGGTGTGTGATTAGCGGGAGTAGAGTGCCATCTAGCGCCCGTACCTTCAAAGGCGAAGGCAGAGCCACCAGAGGGAGCCCCACTTCCTTTGCCCATCTGCTATCCAACAGATTCCCTTCGGACCCCGTGTCCACCAGTGCTGGGGCGTGAAGGGTTAAATCCCCACTCAGGATTATCACTGGGATTCGTGCTGATTTGCGGGGTTTCCCCGTGTACATGTTATGGCCCACCCTTAGCCCAGTTTCTAAGGACGGGCATTGGTGTTTGACCGTTTGGGGCAGTCTTTTAACATGTGTTCACATGAGCCACAGTAAAAACATTCCCCGCGGGCCAGTCTCCTTCGTCTGATATCAGATCTCACTTTGGCCCTGCTCGTGTCCATAGCTTCGTCAGCAGGGGGAGCTGTTGCCACACGGAGCCCACTGGCAATGGAGCGTGGGGACGACGTCACCCTTTCTGACCCGGAAGAGAGAGGGACGGCTTGTGCCCGGCCACGCCCCCCGGCCTGCTCCCGACGGTGTTCATTCAAGCGGTTGTCTAAGCGTATAACCAGAGTGACAAGCCCGTCGAAATCCTGCGGTTCGTCCTTAGCCAGTAAATGCTCCTTCAGTACTGGAGACAGTCCGCTTATGAAGGCAGCGCGGAGCGCAACGTCATTCCAACCCGACCTCGCAGCCGCGATGCGGAAGTCGACAGCGTAATCAGCTGCGCTCCGACGCCCCTGTCTCAGTGACAGCAGCACGGTCGAGGCGGTCTCGCCTCTGTTGGGATGATCAAACACGTTTGAATTCCCGTATAAACCCAGCATATGACGTCAGGAGCCATGACTTCTGTTCCCAGAGCGCTGTAGCCCAAGCGCGTGCCTCACCTCGAAGCAGATTAATTACATAAGCCACCCGAGTGGCGTCTGATGCGTACATAACTGGACGCTGTGCAAAAACGAGCGAACACTGCATTAGGAAGTCTGCGCACGTCTCCACACAGCCTCCGTACGGTTCGGGAGGACTTATGTAAGCTTCAGGGGACGGTGGGGGGGGTAGTTGAACGGCCAGTGGAACATCTACATTAGGCCCCGGGCCAGCAGGAGGAGACACCGCAGCGACGCTCGACTCGCGTGCTTCCACTCTGGCGGTGAGAGCCTCCATCCTCTGATTGAGGATTGCATTTTGCTCGGTTACTAGCTGTAACTGAGCAGTGAAAGCGGTAAGGATTTGCTGCAGATCACTTACCACGCCTCCTGCTGACGCCTGCGCTCCTTGTTCTCCCATTGGCTGTTCAAGCTGTGGTTGACGCCCCTCGGGATCCATGACGAATGGCCGAGAAATCCTGTTGGGAAAGTGTCGTAACACGGACCCACAACAGGGGGCGCAAATGAACGGACAATGGATAAGAAAAGGAGTAACAATTTAATGTTGTGAAAGAACACAACGGAATACAAACAAGAATAAGGATGCCAATTATATACAGGAGGACTGTGGGCAGGCTTGAAGATAGGAGACCTCGGATGAACGAAGAGCCGGGGCCCACACCGCTTCTACCACCAACGGCCTGAAGAACACCGAAGCCGCCAAGCCCTGAGTCCCCAGGTGGTCTCTGTCCTCCGTTGTCGGCCCTGGTACTGCTGGCAGACAAGAAACAGAAGGTGGTGAGTGTGAGTCCTCACACCCAGCAACCTTTACAATTAATTCCTCCGGGAGGGATAACCTCCACCTCCAGGTACGTCTTCACTCGTGCAGCTCCCGTTTGTCCCTCCTCTGGGTCTTCACGGGCATGCGACTGCACACAGAACAATATTAGATTATCAGTAATCACAGCAGAGAAGGTTACCTCTAGTCGTAGAAGTTTTCTCGGCGAGGAGGTGGAGTTGCCGTCCGGCCTTTATGGTGATGGTAATGAGATGACTGAGTGACAGCTGGTGCTGAGGATGAGTGACAGCTGTCACTCCCAGTGGCTCTGGCGCCCTCTTGTGCTTGGAGCCCGCACTCCAAGCAGGGTGCCATCTGGTGGTGGTGGGCCAGCAGTACCTCCTCTTCAGCGGCCCACACAACAGTCACAATGATATATACACATTTTTCAGGATATCTCTGCAACCACGAGGGCTAGAAAGACTATGTGAAGCTTAAATCGATGAGTAAATATTTTATAGTCAAATGGTATGATTAATGTTATGATAATCACTAATAAAGACATCTCAAAATAATGTCATTATTGTCATTAAAACACATTTTTCGGGATTTCCTTCCAACCAATAGGGCCTAAAAGGTGACCCAAAGCTTATATTAATCAGCTAATCATGCTTTTATGCTATATAAGTGACATTATTATTATGATATCATTAAATCATCACAAAATTACATCAAGGGAGTCTAAAAACTCATTGATCTATTGTGCGTGCAGGATATGCATCACCCTGCAGATACGTTTCGTTATATCGGTACAAGAAACTGTATTACTGTGGTGGATCTAATGAGTGGGAACAACGGTGCATACAGAGAGGAGGCACAACAGCTCACAGACTGGTGCAGAACCTGTCTGTCACACCTCCGGCAGAGCTTCTCTAGCATCCCTATGGAGGTTGGGGCCATTGAACCAGAATGGGCAATGTTCAAAGCTTCCATTGCTGAAGCTGCAGTGGGGAGCTGTGGCCTGAAGGTCTTAGGTGCCTCAAGGGGTGGAAACCCTCGAGCACCGTGGTGTACACCGGTGGTCAGGGAAACCGTCCGACTGAAGACGGAGTCCTTCCGGGATATGTTATCTCGGAGGACTCCAGAGGCGGTTGCAAGGTACCGACAGAGTATGCCCACCCAGTCTACGTGTGTTTTGTGGACTTGGAGAAGGCGTATGATCGTGTACCCTGGGGGATACTGTGGGAGGTGCTGCGGGAGTATGGAGTGAGGGGGTCCCTTCTCAGGGCCATCCAATCTCTGTACTCACAAAGTGAGAGCTGTGTTCGGGTGCTCGGCAGTAAGTCGGACTCATTTCTGGTGGAGGTTGGCCTCCGCCAGGGCTGCGCCTTGTCAACAATCCTGTTTGTGATATTCATGGACAGGATATCGAGGCGTAGTCGGGGGGAGGAGGGTTTCCTGTTTGGTGGGCTCAGGGTCTCATCACGGCTTTTTGCAGATGATGTGGTCCTGTTGGCTTCATCAGCTGCTGACCTCCAAGACTCACTGGATCGGTTCGCAGCTGAGTGTGAAGCAGCTGGGATGAGGATCAGCACTTCTAAATCTGAGGCCATGGTTCTCAGCAGGAAACCGATGGATTGCCTACTCCGGGTAGGGAATATGGCCTTGTCCCAAGTGAAGGAGTTCAAGTACCTCGGGGTCTTGTTCACGAGTGAGGGGACGATGGAGCGTAAGATTGGCCAGAGAATCGGTGCAGCAAGGGCGGTATTGCATTCGCTCTACCGTACTGTTGTGACGAAAAGGGAGCTGACCCAAAAGGTGAAGCTCTCAATCTACTGGTCAATCTTCATTTCTAATCTCACCTATGATCATGAGTGTTGGGTCACGACCGAAAGAACGAGATTGCGGGTACAAGTGGCCGAAATGGGCTTCCTCAGGCGAGTGGCTGGTGTCTCCCTTAGAGATAGAGTGAGAAGTTCGGTCATCCGTGGGAGGCTCGGAGTAGAGTCGCTGCCCCTTCGCGTTGAAAGGAGCCAGCTGAGGTGGTTCAGGCATCTGGTAAGGATGCCTCCTGGGTGCCTCCCAAAGGAGGTGTTCCAGGCACGTCCATCTGGGAGGAGACCCCAGGGAAGACCCAGGACTAGGTGAAGAGATTATATCTCCACACTGGCCTGGGAACGCATTGGGATCCGCCAGTCAGAGGTGGTCAATGTGGCACAGGAAAGGGAAGTCTGGGGTCCCCTGCTGGAGCTGTTGCCCCCGCGACCCGAACCCGGAAAAGCGGTTGAAGATGAGATGAGCTGGTGTCACTTTATCACCCTGCTGCTACTTTACTACGTGTACCTGCTGCTGTTTTTACTGTACTACCTTACCATGTTGGTCTTTTGTACTTCAAGTCATTTTGCACACCATCGGTACTGTTGTTTTGTTTTAATCAGCCGCATTATTGCTGTCAAAGTGCTCACTTCCTGTTGTCTACCGTCAAGGCGCTCTGTGTAGCTCTGTCAGCATTTATGTAATCCTGTCTGATACTGTGTCGAGACGGGATTACTCTGTCATACTGTTTATGTATTTTGAACTACGCAGTTCACAGAAAAGTACAGCAATAAGAATGTAAAAATCCAGTAATGGCACAAAAGTGCAAAGGGACACATGGTCTCATCCAGTACTGACCAGAGGAGGAGCTGGAAGAGGAACAGGATTTTCTGGGAGGTATCGACGAGCCTTCCTGATAGCAAACTTCTCTGTAGGTAAAGACTTGCCTGCAATTTTCTGTTTCAGCCCTGGGACTTGCCTGAAATTTAATCAAATGAAATTCACACGTCAGTAATATGGACTACTTATATGACATGTTGAGTTTTGATTAATCATCCAGCTTGCAGACGAGAGTTAAAAAAATAAAACTCACTGAAGCACTCATGCATCACATTACAATGACGTGTAAATTTCTGAGCTTATGCTCCCCATCACTTTGAGTCTCTTCCAAGAAGAAGATATCATCTGTTTTACTGTTCCAGTGAATCAGCGTTGTTTCTCTGTGGTTATTCTGAGTAAATTTCCGTAGTTCTTGCACGCATACCTGAACAACATGAGCTCATTTTCACTGAAGGTTAGGCAGTCATCCTTAGTCAGCATGCTGAGGTAGGCTGCTTTCATGTAAGCATAAGTAGCCTGCAGGCCAAAAAAGTCATTAATACTACAAACTAACATTTCATCTGATACGTGTTCAATAAATCAAAACTTTATGCTTTGTGAAGACTTTGTATCTGGAACTAATTCAAGTTTGATTTAATAACTAATAAAAATGACAAGGGTCACATGATAAAAAACATTTTGGTTTCTAAAGTTTACAGTTATATATGGTTAGCATTTCATGTGAGTAGAAACATGTATACAAGCACTTTTGTTGTGTGAGGTTTGAAGCACTATTCTAAAGTGGTTTGATAAAAAAAAAAATAAAATACATAAAGCTGAAATTTGCTCTTAATTCATTAAACAGTTAATTTCAACTGACCAGTTTGCAATGCAAGACAACAGTGTTTTTTTTTAAAGAACAGACCCAGTCTTCTGCCTATTTGTGTTGTGCTCACTGATTTAATATTCCTCTGTTCTCAATCTGGTTTCAGTGGTTGCAACAATGAAGTTGACAACTTTTTTTTCACATTTGCATTTTCAATTATCCAGAGCACGTTAATATTCTATAACACTATACTCTATAACACTATAAGGTAGCAGACCTTGGACCAGGAGTTCTCCTTGCTGAGGAGGTCAGCGTAGAAGTAGGCCATCTTCCAGTTCCGCTTGTAGGTGAAGCACCACATCAGTTCCCAGTAGCACATGTGGTGAAACTGTTTCCATTGTTGCTGTGCTTCGCAGCACTCCTGGAAACGGTTTATAGCCTGCCAGAAACGAACACACTAAAGCTGTGACTCTGTCCTTCTTAATGTGACCCAGGTGAGTCAGTGATCATATCAAATTCATCATTTACATAATTTTAAGGCAACAAAGATCAATGCAGAGATCATCTGTTGTCTATTGTGTACGGTTAAATTGAGTTTAAATTAATTCAGTGAGCAGAATTCAAAATGTACATCTTCATTATATATATATTTTAATTATATTTTATTTGGTTTTAAGATATTAAAACAGACAAACATTAACAACACCACTAACAACACCAAAAACACCACTGAGCAGACCAAATGTAAACCAAAACAGTAATGTATAATTACAAGTTATACAAAAGGATATGCTGGGATGTAGTGAGTCATTTAGGAAAATAACTAAAAATAATAATAATAATAAAAAATAAAAAAAATAGCCTTTTCAACCAGCGCACTCAAAAATTGGAAATGGAAATCAAATATTTAACCTTAAGTACCCGAACCTCTCATAATAGTAAATCTCAGATGAGGAGGCAAATCATTTATAAATGGCTGCCATATTTCACTGAATAATTTACTGTTACCCTTCAATTTAGCACTAATTCTTTCCAGAGGCAGCACTTTAAAAATTTCTCGATACCACTCTGTAACTGATGGAGGTTTGTCTTTAATCCAATTATTTAGTATACATTTCCTAGCCAGGGAAAGAAACTTTTTAATTAATTCAAAATGTGGGTATATATTTTTTGTTGGTAATCCTAGTACAAATTGTCCCGTGTCCTTATTAATTTTGCATTTCACAATTGTACCAATTTCTTTAGTAATATAGGACCAAAACTTAGATATTTTGGGACAGTTCCAAAAACAGTGTATGTAGGTAGTGGGTGACTGTGAACACTTAAGGCAGGCTGAAGATCTGTTAGGATCCATTTTGTTAAGAACATAAGGAGTTCTATGCTGTCTATGAAAAATTTTAAAATGCATTTCTCTGTATTTAATACTCAGAAACACTGCTTGAATATTTTTGATGGATTCTTGCCAATCAGTTTCTGTAAATGTGTGCTGGAGATCTTCCTCCCACTTTCCGACAACTTTCTCTATTTCGTCTCTCTTAGCGCATAGTAAAGTCCTGTAGCAATGTGAAATAAAACCTTTTGACAGTTTAAATGTAACCATAAAAACCTCAATTGGATTTAACAACGG
The DNA here is from genome assembly GCF_902500255.1 of Thalassophryne amazonica. Taxonomy (NCBI): domain Eukaryota; kingdom Metazoa; phylum Chordata; class Actinopteri; order Batrachoidiformes; family Batrachoididae; genus Thalassophryne; species Thalassophryne amazonica. The sequence continues at coordinate 31,350,567 of NC_047112.1, read as the reverse complement.
AGTTTGCAGTTTGCATGTGTTAATGAAATGACAAAGTTGAAGAAAAGCAAAAAAATCATTCTTAGAAAGGCTAAAACGGCTCTGTGCCTGAGCAAAAGACATAAGATTGCCTCCTTCATCATAAAGATCTTTGATAACACGTATTCCCTTTTTATACCAGTCTGAAAACACTTTACTTTTAATCCCCGGGGGGAACAGTCTATTGTCCACAATAGGCATATTAAAAGAAAAGTTGCTCCTGTGTCCCATATGAGTAGACATGTCCCTCCACGTTTTCAGATAGTTCATCCAGATTGGATTAGACCGCATCTCTGGCTGAATCTTCTTGGCTAAAATTTCCCCTAGAAGATTGTATGGGGCACACATCCAGGATTCCAAAGGGTGCGAGAGCCCATTCAAATAAAACTGAAACCATTCCCGGATGACCCTGCCTTGACAAGCCCAGCTGTACAGAAGTATATTAGGAAAGCCCAAACCTCCTTTGTCTCTTGAACATTGTAAAACACTCATCCTTAATCTGGGCTTCTTATCCTTCCAGATACATTTGCTCAAGTCTCTCTCAATCTCTTTAGCTTTTGTTCTTGACACATACACAGGTAACATTTGCAATGGGTACAAAAGTCTTGGAATTACATTCATTTTTAACAAGCTGATTCTACCCATCCAGGATATTGGCAAATCCCTCCACCTGAGAAGGTCACTTTTAATATTTCTACACACATTCTGAAGATTCACTTTAAGAGTGATTTTTATGCATGGGGAAACAAAAATTCCCAAGTAAGTAAAACCTGAAACAGACCATGTAAATGGAAAATTAGGTATAGAGGGAAGGCATTCACCATAACCCAGTGGTAGTGCCATTGATTTATCCAAGTTTATTTTAGAAGAAAATAAAATATTTAGAAGAAAATAACTTAATAATTTCCATAAGCTCTGGGATAGATTCCTCTGGATCAGAGATGAACAACAGCACATCATCAGCATAAAGTGCAATTTTATATATTTTATTGTACATCTCAAATCCAGAAATAATATCATCACCCCTAATGGCCTGAGCCAAGGGCTCTATTGCCAGAGCGAACATTAATGGTGATAATGGATCCCCCTGCCGAGTGGATCTGCCCAATTGGAAGGGTCGAGATTTAACTCCGTTAACCAATACACAAGCCATTGGGGAAAAGTATAAGAGTTTGACCAAATTTATAAAGTTACTACCCAATCCAAATTTTTGCATGACCATGAAAAGATAAGGCCACTCGACCCGGTCGAACACCTTCTCAGCATCAAGAGAGACAATGATACCTTTTTTATTATTATGTTTTGTATGTTGGATTAAGTTAAGTAAAGTTCTTATGTTTGTGAAAGATGTCCTGTGTTTTATAAAACCTGTCTGATCTTTGTTGATTAATAAGGGAAGGAGAGCCTCCAACCTCTTGGCCAATATTTTAGACAGAATTTTACTATCTACATTTATTAAACTTATAGGGCGATATGAGCAACATTTATCATTAGGTTTATCTTTCTTCAGTATTACCGAAATATTTGCTAAATACAAAGAGGGGGGCAAGGATCCCTGTTGCAAAGAGTGCAGATACATATCCAGCAAGAGTGGGTTAACTAAATCATGGAAGGTTTTGTAGAACTCAGTGCCATATCCATCTGGCCCTGGGGCCTTTGAATTTGGGAGCGATTTAATGGCACTAGTAATTTCTTCTTTGGTAATTGGATCTCCTAAAGACACCCTATCTTCTTCTGAGAGGATAGGGAGGCTAAGGTCACTCAGAAAATCTTCAATTTGACTTTCAGAACTTTTCAGCTCCGAGGTATATAACTTTATGTAGAATGATTTCATAATTTCAATCAGTTTTTTAGACTCATAGTGATTTTTACCATTTTCATCCTGAAGAGAAGAGATTGATCGTATTTCCCATCTACCGGCTGCTAAGCGAGCTAACAGACGGCCTGGTTTGTCTCCCATTTCAAATATCCTGTGTCTTGCATATAATAGACCAGCTTCAGCTTTTTGGGATAGAAGTTGGTTAAGGGCCGATCGAGTTACGTCCAGCTCTTTAGACAGACTGGGAGATGGATTTGTTTTCATTAATTGATCAAGTGTCTTGAGCTGCGTTTCCAATTCAAGCTGAGCTTTCAATGCTTCCCTCTTTCTGCACGAGCTATAAGAAATTATAACACTGCTAACGTATGCTTTCAATGTATCCCAGAGAATAGAGGGATTAGTGTCTTCATTATTATTAAAAGCAATAAATTCTTTAATCTGTTTAGTTAAATGTATTACAAAATCTGGTTGTTGCAGCAATGACGTATTTAAACGCCATTGATGTGATGAAGGTTGAAGAGAAGGGGGGGGCAACCACCAAAGAAACTTCACCGTGATCAGAGAGTAAACGTGTACCTATTTTACATTCCTCACTTCTGTCAAGCACCATTCTGGTAGAAAAAATATAATCAATTCTGGAGTGACTACGATGAGGATTAGAATAGAAACTATAATCTCTTTCTGTTTGGTTAATCACTCTCCATGTATCCAGCAGCTGAAGATCAGCACAAAGCTGTTTAGTAGCATCCCTCATTCTGGAACTGGTTGGTTTAGCTGAGGGGAACTGGTCTATCTCTGGAACCATCGGGCAGTTGAAGTCTCCTGCTAAGATACTGAATATTTGTGTCATGTTGGAAGCATCTGCCAGAAGTTTAGAATAAAAGTCTTTCTCATAAACACTGGGAGCATAAACACACCCTATAAAAACATATTCCCCATATAAATAACCTGTTATTAGCACATATCTACCCTGAGTGTCTTTTATGCATTTATCCAAAGTAAACGGAGTGTTTTTATTAATAAGAATAGCCACTCCCCTTTTATTAGAGGAAAATGAAGAGTAAAAAAATCTGCCCAACCCAGTCTTGCTTTAATTTATCATGCTCCTTATTAGTAAGGTGGGTTTCTTGCAACAGAGCTATATCTGTTTTTTCCTTTTTTAGCCAGGTTAATAATTTTTTACGTTTTATTACATTGTTGATACCTTTTACATTGAAAGAAATATATTTAACCGTTCCCATTATTCTTCACAAAAACAAATTTTCAAAATGTAAAACCAGAATGCAAGATTTAAATCTCGACCAATAAAATCCACATTAAAATACAACATAAAGAGTCTGCTCAGTGTAAAAAAAAAAATGAGTGCCACAAACATGCACTCCCAAACACACCATAACACACATACATACTAACAAAAGGGAGAATAACGTCCCCTATTTCTAAAGTCCGTGCTCCGAGATACCAGGAGATAACCAAACTGCAGGCCCATGTACAGAATCTGCCCAATCTACAGTCCTCACCTGCGCCCACTCGCTCCCAGACCGACTCAACGTCTGCAACTACTCACAGGAGACCTCCTGCTCCATTGCGTCCACGATGACTGCAGCTGCGCTGTCAAAAGAGCAGTCCTTCTTGTTATGTGAAAACGTGAGGATCGCTGGATACCTCATCCGGAACCTGATGTTCTTGGCGATGAGTCTCTGACACACAGTACAGTGTTGAACGTTCTTCTTCGCTGGACAATACTTTGAGGAAAATCCTGATGGTGATTGTGGCGCCTTCCCACGTCAATTTACACCCGGCGCACAGTGACAACACTCATTTTATCTACTGGATAGTGAAGCTTCATGATTACAGCTCTGGGAGTATCTGATCCAACACGACCAGCACCCCCAGTCGGGTAACATCTGTCCAGTATCAGACGGCCTTTGGGGGCTTCAAAGTTGAGCAATTTGGGCAGCCAGGTTTCAAAAAAGGTCAGAGCATTACCCTTTTCAATTCCTTCTTTTACACCATAAATTCTGAGGTTGTCTCTGCGCCCTCTTGCCTCTTGGTTGTCCAGCTGTTCACTCATGAGCGCCAATTTCTTTTCGGCATTCGCCAATCTAGCCTCCAGCTCCTCCACGCTCTCCTCTGTGACCGAAATGCGCTGCTCAGCCGCGTCCATACGCAGGGATTCAGCGTCCAGCTTAGCATTAATCGTGTCGAGCTTGTTGGAGACCTCCATCATTTTAATGTCTATAATAGCCGCAATCTTGTCGGTTATATTCTTTGATAAGGCAACCAAGTCGTCCTGCGTGCATGGTTTAATGCTATCCGTGCTACCTGCGTTAGCCCGTGTAGCCTCGCCACCTTCGCCATCTTTGGACTCGGCCGCTTGGAGGTAGTTTTTCTGAGTATTTCTCCGCTTGTCGGAGCTCTTCGTTGCCCCTTCTTTCCCAGACATAATTGCGGACGTTTATCTATCAGCTGGACGTGCATATAGCTGCAAAGACAACTTAAATGTATAACTTTATCGGTATGTCGGTCGGGAGCTATCTGGCTCGGCCGCTCCTAGTCTGACGTCATCACCGGAACCCCCCATTATATTTTAAATACTAGCCTCAGTGAAGAGTCATTACCAAGCTGTAAGTGTTATCTCTTTCAGAAAAAAAAAAAATTAAGCACACCGACGGAATCACCAACGTAAAGTCATGAATTGACATGAATGAAGCCATACGCTCTTATCATGCCCACATCTGCCGGCGCTGTGTGTCCAGCGAGCAGCACACCAAAGGACACCGCGTCATGTGGACCAGAGCTGATGTGGTGGACGTGACATTCAGATCGCCAGCTGAGTGTACACATGATCAGACATTTCTTTTCACATTGGGGGAGGGGGGCACATGACATGACATGTGCTTACGACATGCTGTTCAAATGCTGCGAACACGATCAGATGGCAGTGCAATCTCATCCTGCCCACTGTTTAAATGGGTTTTCGGTGCGAAGGGCACACGAAAATAGAGTGCATGTGCCGTGCCCGAATGAATGTGACAACTGCTGTACGAGGTGTTCGAGTGCAGCTCCAATTTTCCAGATTTGAATCATCCTTTGTGCGTCATTCTGCCTCAATCGTGTTATGTGTGAAGGGGCCATAAGGTGAGCACCTTAAAGCAGTGATTCATGATGGATTTAATCATTCATGTGCAAGGGCGTAGGTTTGGTCTCAGCTTTGGTAGGGACAATACCACACACCCCACCCGGCCCCCCTGCTCACCACCATCACCCCCTAACCCACTCATACCATTAGACGCACAAGTACAGCATAATACATAACATATGACGACATAATGCTGAATAATTTAACACTTTATTTACAATATTAAGTGTGTAGGCAAACAAACAAATAGCTTAAATAACAAAATTGCACCCAAAATCACAAATCTATTCTATAGGCCTACACCTGAGAGAACAAGACAACAACAAAAAAAAAAATACTTGTGGAGCTAAAAAAAAAAAAAAAGTTTTTGCAAACAAGATGTATAATCTATTCTCTTCATCAATAATGCAGTTGTAGGTATCTGGCAACCTAATTTGCCAAAAAAAAAGGGATTTCCAATGATATATATGGTGTATTACGGTAAACGTAAGCCTGTGATGTCATAACACAGAGGAAAAACACGGAAGTTTCACACTAGTGCGCCGCTGATTCTCATTACCGTAAGCCCTCACTCTGAAAAATTTCAACACTGACAGCAAGCCAAGAACCCGTGCTTTCCAACAGTGTGCTATATGTTGCATATATTACAGTAAAGTGCGTTCGGTGACTTTTGAAACGAGGGAAAAGTATGAAAAAGAGCGCAAAAGTGACAGAAAAGTACATAGACAGACAGCAAACATAAATGTAGTATTTTTTGAGGAAAAGGCAGGATGTTAGTGTCATTTGTGAAGGTGTGTGTGCGTGTTTGTGTGGGTGTGCAGTTTATTTTAAGTGTGGCGCACAGCATTGTTCGCAACCCCTCCCCCCCGCCCTTCTTGTCCGGAGCAGTGTTGCCAGATATGAAATATGAAACTATCGTACCAAAACCTCAAAATTATCGTATTTTGGGAGAAATTATCGTACACAAACAAAACGCATACAACGTAGCTATTTTAGCGTTTTTTTTTTTTTAATTTACAAAGAATTTTATGTCACATTTTTAAACAGTAATTATATTAATGGGGAAACTATGGCACAAAAAGAACGCAAATGCACAAGCAAATGCACTACCAGACTGTGAAGTAACACAAACATGTGTTAATTACCAGACTAGAAAGAGTCTAATTCAACCTCGAGCTCGCTGTCGTCATCCGATGCCATGGCCACTTGTGCAGATTTTGTTGAACACAGAAAAAATGTTGACACCTCCATAAGGAACTTGAACTTTTTTTTATTTTTCTTGTATATCTCTTTGCTCTTGTGTTTTGTTCGTTTGTTATTGCATTTGTTGAAATACAGTTTCGAAAAAGAAAAAAAAAGATGTTGGTTGGGGAATCTTCCTGTCCTGTCCTGCAGAGATTGGATGGGAACTCATTACTTTGTATGGGGAGGAGGCGGGCTTTCAAATGACTGTCCCGGCAGCCCAAAGCCAGCAGCAGCCCTGTGTGTGGTGTGTCTTTGATGCCGCCTGAGTGCAACACCTGCAAAATGATTCTTGGGTGTCAGAGAGAGATGCGTGTTTGGGCAACCAACTGAAATGATCGTACATATTGGGTTTTTTCCCATTATAGATCGTACATCGTACAGATGGCAAAACTATCGTACAAATACGATAATTATCGTACATCTGGCAACACTGCACCGGAGCCACCCATCCTCTGCGCTCCGGGACCTCCCACTTTACAAATTAAGCACTGCCTGCCACGAGATGCGCTTTGTTTACGTCCATGTGAGAAGAACGTGAGCCAATGAAATTGCAACATGGGTAACCCTGTCATTCTGGCACGTCGAAAACACAAAACGTGACGACTAAAATTATAGTATCGAGTTCGCAAAAAAATAGTGAATGATTTTGTTATATAAACAAAAATGCTAAATATTGGTAGGGACTATTTTGCCATCCCAAAATATTGGTTGTGACTTGTCCCTATGGTCCATATGCAAACCTACGCCCCTGTTCATGTGACTTGAAAACATCATCTTACATTAATTTGAAGTTTAAATGGGTAAACTATGGAATATTGCAGGTTCAATTACCTCATTACAGTTTCTATTGATGTTTTAAGGAAACATAAAGGAAATTCCCAAAATGTCGGTGTCAGGTTGATTTTAACAAACCATATTTAAGCCACGTTTATGGATATGCACCTGAAATTTGTTGTGCCAGACCAAAGATTTTTTTTCTCCATGAATGTTTGAAAAGGGTGGTCTCTTAACATGGACTGTGAAGAAGCCACATCCATATTAATAATGGCAGTTCACCTACAGTGGGAGTGTGGTGATAAGAAGAAACATTCAGAATTTTGACAGCTGGACACATTTCTCAGGAAAACTAGAACACCTATGATAAAACATACACACGCACCAACTCAAACAAATACAGGCTGGCATACACAAAAACAGACAGCAAGATATTTGAGAAGGAAAAGTGCATTCTCAAATAAAGAGATAAAATGTCTGTTAGGCAGAAATGAGTGACACTCACAGCATCCAGGTGGCCTTTGATTTCTTCTATTCGACCAGCGAAGAACAAGAAAATGGATCCCTGAGGGAGGGAGATACAGAAAGACAACCAAGAGATTGAAAACTTGAATCCTTTGCAAAAAGTTGTTAAACCGTTGTGTTTAAAGCTGACAAACCTTAGGATACTTTTTCAGATATGGCTGTAGCAGGGTCTCTGCATCGTTAACATCTCCTTCTCCAGTGCCTACGAAAGACACAAAAAACTAAGGTCCTGGTTTGCCTTTGTGCACAGATGGAATTGCGTGCACTCTTGTTTACCCAGGATAAAACTCATGAACGTGTGGTAGCACAGCAGCAGCATGTTACAAAGGAACGACCTGAATGTGCTTTCTGCAGAACCCTCCTGAAGCTGCTGGAGACCAAACTCCTGTACGAACACACAAATACACACAAGTGCACACATAAGCAAAAGTTCAAATTCTATCTCTCTATCTATTTAGTGACTGCATTCTGCTGGGTACAATCATAGGCTCTTCTCAAACCAAGGAATTTTTCTCTTCCCAGCAAACACATGACGCATTGCTGATGTCAGGTTTTGGCCAAGATACGGTCATGTCAAAACATCATGACATCATCATGACATTACCTTAATGTAATAGTTGTCATGTGACATCATTCGGATGTATTTTATGGATCATCCTGTGACATCCATGAAATGACATCCAGCAGACATCATGTAAACGTTGCAAGGCTGACTGGTTTTTGAATACCCCAACAAACATTTCTACGTTGCTGTGACATTGTGGTGACGTCACTTTCTGGTCAATATGATGTTTTATGGTGATGTTGTCATGATGCCATTGTGTAGACTCCCAGCTACGTTTTAGCTACATAATCAAGTGATGTATTGTGACCATTACACAACCTTGTCACAACCAAAAAAATAACCTTTCGATGACCATTTGATGACCAAAAAGGCTTCCACATGCTTACATTATAGTAAATCCCTTTGGCTGCTCCCTTGTTTTTCACTTTGGATCCTTTTTGCTCAACAGATTGTCATATAAAGGTTATTTTTGGTTGTGAGAAGGTTGTGTAATGGTCATAATATGTCACTTGATGATGTAGCTAAAATTTAGCTGGGAGTCTACAAAATGACATTGTGACAACGTAGAAATATTTGCTGGGTTTGTACACACACACCTTTATCATGAAGGGTTCAGATACAAAACACAGTGCCTCCATATTTTAAATGGAGAAACATACAGTTTGATATGTGGCTGACAGCCTAGCCTGACAACCGCCCCTGAACTGGACCAGATACTGGCCTCTCTCTCCTAGCCTGTGATTGGTTTGTGGCTGAGACACTGATGTCAACATTGGTCAGCCTCACTTTGGGCAAGTTTGGGGGTGTGGCGCGGGTGTGGCTGCTCTCCTATTGGTCATTTAGGAGTGGGAAATCTCACTCCAAGATGGAGGCCAGTATTGGCCCAATTCATAGCCGGCCGGTTGTTGAACTATTGACAGCCAACCCCACAACTGCCCTTTACAGGTCATAGTTATTATTAATTTATGCTGATAGCTGCCTACACTGGCGCACACATATGTAGACAGGTTTTGGAATTGCCCAAACAAGCTCAAATTTATCAAAGGATAATCACTAGGGTCAAAGCTCCAAATTTAAATTTTTCATTATTTCACGATTTGCGTTGAAGTTGGCACATATGAGGGTGGATTCTGGAATTGCCCAGCAAGGTCAATCTTGCCAAAGGTCAATTATTCGGGTCTAGGTCTTGTCTGCCTGTCTGTTTGTTGTTCTACTCCTCCCGGGTCTTTTTTCTGTTTTCTACCTTCAGTAACTTGAAGGTTGGCCCCTCTTCTTGAATTCATTTTGGCAAAGGTGAAGAGATTTGATTTTCAACCCCATTTGGACCAAATGTGGCACACAGTGGATTCCAGAATTGCTGTTGCAAAGTCTTCATGCTCATGTGTGTTCTACTGTATTAACCAGGAGAACATTTCTGTGAGTCGGTGACCTGGAAAAGCTACAATCACAGATACAATTCCTTCTGCACAAATGTCTCGGTGTGTTAACACGGGAGATCGCAGAAAGATTCAGAAACTGAAATGAAACCTGAAACTCAATCAGCCATAAGTGGTTCTTTTGAGTACAGACAGCTCACCTTATTACCAGAGAAGCCAACGAACTCCAGCAACCTCAGCGTCCGCGTGGGTAACATCGAAATCATCTGGAGAAAGAAGAAAAACTACCAATTATATTTTGTGGTCAAGTTTTATCACACCCACATCAGTGGGTGAGAGCTACAGGCACAAACAAGACTCTGTGTTATACAGTTACAGAAAAGAAGAATATATAAATGTTTTAGCCAGCAACAGATTTGTGGTGTGTTTGAAACCCTGTCCTGCATTATTTACAATGTAGGACACTCTTCTATGAATATGATTATAAGTGCGGTGTGTTCCAGCTTTCTCTTTACCAGATTGAAGGCTCCGACTCCCAGTTTAACACCCCCCTCAAAGTGGCCGTGGTTGTCACCATGTGTGTACCCTGTGGACTGGAGGACTGTGTGAAGCTCTCTGTGAGATAAAGGCAGCAGGTGAGCAGTGTTTAAAGAAGTAACAAAAAAAAAGACAAAAAATAAAATAAAATCCGATCAAAGACTGACAAAGGAGGTGATCCTCACTTGTATGTCTGGTAACTGTTTCTGACTTTGATGCCCCCTTTGATGAAACTGATCATGTTTTCATCCTGAACAGAGAGGGAACAAAAGAAAGCAGCAGTCAGAAGACAGAGTCAGAAAGACATGAAACAAACTGATGAAAAGGATCTCATTTCTGACCTGAAGGAAGGTGAGTGCTGCCCTCTGCAGGAGACACTCTGCATAGCAAACTTCTGCATGGAGCTCCTCTGAGGTGGGGGAGAAGAGAAAGAGATGATTTCCACTATTTGCAGACAGTTTGAAAGTTCAACACAGCAGTCAAACACATACACAGAGACAGCAGTAATTCCACATTATGGTGGTCAGGCTGCACACACTGACCTTCTGTGAAGCTTTTACTGGAAAATTTCTTGCGTTGCCTGAAAGAACACAAAGCATCATCACTTCAGAGCTGTTTTTTCTGCAGGGCTGTGCACTCTCACATTTCTCTGCTTATCTTATTTCTATGCAAACCAGTGACTCATTTCAGTAAGAAGACACTGAGAAGCTGCAGGGTAATGTTGTTCTGCTGACAGTGGAAAACCTAAAAATAAAAGCTACAGCACTGACTCCAGACCAGTGTTGGTGTGGCTGGCTGAATACGCAACACAGCAAGTGTGTGTTTGTAAGCGCCAGGCACACAATATGTTTTCGATCATGAATTTGTAGACTATGTATTTATTTTAAGTCTCAGATAAATATTTGATGTTTGCAAATATTTTCACAATATTTGCATGTTTAAGGGTAGGGGTTGGTTTTCACCCCAGCCCCAGCATCATGTCAGAGAGCTGCCAGTCACATGGCCTCAAAGCTCCTTGGAGTGACTGGAGGTGGCGGTCATCTTGGAAAGCGGTGGCATTTTTGAAAAAACAAGTGTCCCCGTGATATTTTACAAATATGTGACATATGAAGATTATTGAGCCAAGTATTTGCGTTTTTTTTTTTTTCAAATACAAATTTGTTTCAATTGTTTCATTCATTCATTTTCTGCCATTTATTCGGGTCCGGGTCAGCAGTAGACCAAGCAGCTCCTCCCACATTTCCGTATCCTCTGCCAAGTCATCTGACCCTTCCGGCGGCATCCTAAAGAGTTCCCAAGACAGCTGGGAGATATAATTCCTCCAGCATGCCATGGGTCTTCCCTTGGGTGTGGTCCCAGTTGGATGTGCCTGGAAGACCTCCTGTAGGAGATGACAAGATGCCCGAACCACCTCAACTGGCTTCTTTAAATGGAAAAAAAAAGCAGCAGCTCTACTCCAAGTCCCTCCTGACTAATCGAACTTCTCACCCTGTCCCGGAGTGTAAGCCCAGACACCCAATGGTGGAATCTTATTTCCACCGCTTGTATCCATAACCTTGTTTTTTCTGACATTAGGCAAAGTTCATGACCATAGGTAAGGATAGCAGTGTAAATCAAAAGGTAAATTAAGGTTGTTTCAGTTATTTGCAGTTAATAAACAAAAAACAACAACAACAACAAAAGACTGGCAACAAATAATAAGAATAGTTTTATTTAAAAAAAAATAATTTTTTTATTTAAGTTGATGAGCTTACTGAAGCTGCTAAGGTTTCTATGTATGATAATTATTTAGGCATTTAGGCACATGACACTTTATCTTTCATAGTTTGGATCTTATTGGTAACGCCTTACCATAAACCAAAGAACAACCTGTCTGAGTGAATAAAGATGTGCTAGGACGCTGTCAGGGACAAACAGACCTAGCAGGTGGGGCGCGCTAGTTTGTCAAAGTGTAAATGATATTGACATCAATGGGAGAAATGATAAAAACACGAATCATAATTTGGCTCAAAATGTAATGAACTCTTCCATGGCCTAAGGCTGACCACCACACCAAATTAGACTGAAATCTAACACCAAAAACATGATATTATCAGCAGGTGGCTAAGTGGTTAGTGCACTTGGTTTCAGTGTGGAAGGTTCCTGATTCAAAACCCACTCCCTGTCATGTAATGTGGAGTTGTGTCAGGCAGGGCATCTGGTGTAAAACTTTTGCCAATTCAATATGCAGACCCACCTCGTATTTGCTGTGGTGGCTCTGAGTGCAAGCAAGGGAACAGCCAAAGGGGCTTACAATTAGTAGAGGTTTTAACAGGAAATATGAGTTTTTAGTGGCCATTCATCAAGACAGCATGGATTATAAAGATATGGATTATTGGAAATTTGGTGTTTTTTCAGCATTTGAAATTAAATTAAACTTAAATTAAAATGCCACAATTTTTGTATTTGGCACATCATCTGGTACCCGTTTCCACTCAGTCTCACCGCTGACAGATTGCCTGAGCCTCCTTCATGGTGTTTCCTGCAGTCAAGATGTGCTGGGGGTCAAAGGTCATCATGGCTTGCATCTCAAGAATGGTGGCATAAGTCAGTGAGTGGTACATGCTGTCTTTGATCCTGTGAGGAGACAACACACCGTGTTTGTTATAAGTGCTGTTAGTTTGACTGGAAAAAGAACAAGGAAGTCAGAGATATGTCATAACATGCTGATTTAGATCATGTGCTGGTTATGACAGAAATAAGAAACTTGCATTCAGCTCCCGCTGGAGGTTGACCATGGGTCATGTGTGTGTATGAGAATGGTGCTACAGTAGTGTTCAGAATAATAGTAGTGCTATGTGACTAAAAAGATTAATCCAGGTTTTGAGTATACGAGGTCTGTTAGAAAAGTATCGTACCTTTTTATTTTTTTCAAAAACTATATGGATTTGATTCATATGTTTTTACGTCAGCCAAGAAGCCAAGAACCATGAAGCGAGACAAAGGAACACCTCCGTTTCGGAGTGTTAGAGGACAAGTTGGGACATGCCTATTTCGGCTTTCAGTGCTTACCAGTCGAGTGAGTATAAGAGAAATTGTGGAGAGCTGGGCATGTCCCAACTTGTCCTCTAACACTCTGAAACGGAGGTGTTCCTTTTTTTTCATCAGCGAATCGGTCGTGACATGCGAAGCCTCCGCGCGGCTTTCCATGACAAAATCTCTTGTTAAAAGTGAAATCTGCCGGAAAATGGCTGATGTCCAGCTCTTGTGATAACCAGAGAAATTGCACACGACGGTCCCGGCTCCACACAGCGATCCGTTTAGAAATGATGTGGTGGTTTCTGCCTCTCGATCGCGGCTCGGAGCACAGTGCGCCGTGCGCCATTGTGGGCCGTCCTTAAAGCTGTAGTAACACTCCTTATTCTCTGTGAAGCCCGTAAAATTTTCACCGAAAGCCAGATAAATTTTTTGAATGGTTTCCAGCTGCCTGTCTCTAACAGTTTCTGAAAAAAGTCTGATGGAAAAAAAGCCTAAATCATTCCGCCATTTCCTCGCAATGAAACAACGACGAGAGGGGTGGAGTAGTGCTCACTCAAAGCCTGCCCACAGGCGAATGACGCAACCGACAGGCGTGGAAAAACTCACGCATGCACACGAAGGTTCAAGCTTGGCTGACGTAAAAACATATGAATCAATTCCATATAGTTTTTGAAAAAAATAATACTTTTCTAACAGACCTCGTATTTCTTATTGTTACATGGGAAACAAGGTACCAGTAGATTCAGTAGATTCTCACAAATCCAACAAGACCAAGCATTCATGATATGCACACTGTTAAGGCTATGAAATTGGGCTATTAGTAAAAAAAGTAGAAAAGGGGGTGTTCACAATAATAGCAGTCTGGCATTCAGTCAGTGAGTTCGTCAATTCTGTGGAACAAACAGGTGTGAATCAGGTGTCCCCTATTTAAGGATGAAGCCAGCACCTGTTGAACATGTTTTTCCTCTTTGAAAGCCTGAGGAAAATGGGATGTTCAAGACATTGTTCAGAAGAACAGCGTAGTTTGATTAAAAAGTTGATGGGAGAGGGGAAAACTTATACGCTGGTGCAAAAAATTATGGGCTGTTCATCTACAATGATCTCCAATGCTTTAAAATGGACAAAAAAACCAGAGATGCGTGGAAGAAAATGGAAAACAACCATCAAAATGGATAGAAGAATAACCAGAATGACAAAGGCTCATCCATTGATCAGCTCCAGGATGACCAAAGACAGTCTGGAGTTACCTGTAAGCGCTGTGACAGTTAGAAGACGCCTGTGTGAAGCTAATTTATTTGCAAGAATCCCCCGCAAAGTCCCTCTGTTAAATAAAAGACGTGCAGAAGATGTTACAATTTGCCAAAGAACACATCAACTGGCCTAAAGAGAAATGGAGGAATATTTTGTGGACTGATGAGAGTAAAATTGTTCTTTTTGGGTCCAAGGGCGACAGACAGTTTGTGAGACGACCCCCAAACTCTGAATTCAAGCCACAGTTCACAGTGAAGACAGTGAAGCATGGTGGTGCAAGCATCATGATATGGGCATGTTTCTCCTACTATGGTGTTGGCCCTATACAAGGTCTATTAGAAAAGTATCCGACCTTATTATTTCTTTCAAAAACCATATGGATTTGAATCACGTGTGATTACATCAGACATGCTTGAACCCTCGTGGGCATGCGAGAGTTTTTTCACGCCTGTCGGTTACGTCATTCGCCTGTGGGCAGTCTTTGAGTGAGGAGTCGCCCACCCTCTCGTCGTTTTTTTCATTGTTTAGGAATGGCTCAGAGACTGCTGCTTTGTTTGATCAAAATTTTTTCAAAACTGTAAGGCACAACTGAGTGGACACCATTCAATAAATTCAGCTGGTTTTCGGTAAAAATTTTAACGGCTGATGAGAGATTTTGGTCTGGTAGTGTTGCCGTAAGGACAGCCCACGGTGCCTGACGGTGATCTGTGCTTCGAGGCGGCAGCGTCTCGCCGTTTCAAGTTGAAAACTTCCACATTTCAGGCTCTGTTGACCCAGGAAGTCGTCAGAGAACAGAGAACTTTCAGAAGAAGTCGGCATGAGGAGTTTATTCTGACATTCCATTGTTAACGGACATTTTGTAATGAAAGAACGTGCGGGCAGAGTCGCATGTCGGGCCGGACCCGACCGCGGGGGGTCGCGACAGGAAAAACACCTCCGTTGGAAACCTTAACGGGCAAGTTGGAACATGCCCAAGCTGTTAAACAATTTCTCAGTTACTCACTTGTTGAAAGCCATCAAAAGCCGCCTGAATTTTACAAATGGTTTTCAACACGGAGGTGTTTTTCCTGTCGCGGCACACACAGATTCGCCGACTCGGCGAATTTGCGCGCACGTCTTTCATTAAAAAATGTCCTTAAACAGTGGAATGTCCGCATAAAGTCCTCATGCCGGCCTCTTCTGAATCTTCTCTGTTCTCTCACGACGTCCTGGGTGAATTAAGCCTTAAATTAGGATGTTTTCAGCTTGAAACAGGCCGACGATGGCGCCTGGAAGCGCTGCAGGACGTCCCGCTCTGTGGGAAGTCCTTACACCGACAGAAACACCCCATAATCTCTCATCAGCCGTTAAACTTTTCACCGAAAACCAGCTTAATTTCTCGAATAGTATCCACTCAGATATTCCTCACAGGTCCAGAAAAATTTTTGATAAAGCAACGCGCGCCGTCTGGAGCAGCGTGTGAAACAAAGGAATTCAGCCGAGAGGGCGGGACCACATCTCACTCAAGGCCTGCCTACAGGGAAATGACGTCACCGACACGCGTGAAAACACTCACGCATGCGCACGAGGGTTCAAGCATGATTGGTGGAATCGCACGTCATTCAAATCCATATAGTTAAAAAAAAAATACAAGGGTCGGTTTATTGTCTAATAGACCTCGTATATCGCATACCAGGTATCATGGATCAGTTTGGATATGTCAAAAATACTTGAAGAGGTCATGTTGCCTTATGCTGAAGAGGACATGCCCTTGAAATGGGTGTTTCAACAAGACAATGACCCCAAACACACTAGTAAACGAGCAAAATCTTGGTTCCAAACCAACAAAATTAATGCCTCGCAGATGTGAAGAAATCATGAAAAACTGTGGTTATACAACTAAATACTAGTTTAGTGATTCACAGGATTGCGAAAAAAGCAGTTTGAACATAATAGTTCTGAGTTTGTAGCGTCAACAGCAGATGCTACTATTACTGTGAACACCCCCTTTTCTACTTTTTTTTTTTTTACTAATAGCCCAATTTCATAGCCTTAAGAGTGTGCATATCATGAATGCTTGGTCTTGTTGGATTTGTGAGAATCTACTGAATCTACTGGTACCTTGTTTCCCATGTAACAATAAGAAATATACTCAAAACCTGGATTAATCTTTTTAGTCACATAGCACTACTATTATTCTGAACACTACTGTATATCACTACAATGTTCAGACAGAAATAACCAATCTGGGGTGTTCATTTATCAACTGTGTCAACAGAAATGTGTATAAATGTGTGTATGCACAGCACCTTGTTGTAGAAAAGGGGAACTGCGACTGTAATATTATCTACCAAATGGAATGATAAACTATAAACTGTAAGGACATTCATAATTTACAGACACATAACCTACTAACAGGGCTGCTATCCACTTTATAAACATGCAATCATTTAAGCTTAATGGAGTAATAATGTCAACTAGCGCATTGTCCATGGGGATTCACGGGTAGCTGACATTTTTAAAGGGTGGTAATAAATTATGCAAAGTTTCTATAATGAGTTCGAATGATGTGTGAGTCCAGAATGTTTTTAGAACCTTAGACCTCAACAATTTTTAGAATAAGAACCCGAATAAGAACTAATTTCTCCAAAAATATTAGTCCTATCAACTTCCCGTTTTGGCAGCATTCATCCTTGACCCAAAATACATAAGCACAGCAAATGACAAATGTCAGCTCTCCCCAGTTTCTCCATTATCAAAGCCATACACACATCCACACAGAGGCCACTTGGCTATCATAATATATATTACAGAGACAGTGGAATGTAAGGTTGGAGGCATGAGACAACTCATTTCCTTTCTTTAGGCTGTTGCCATTCATACAGAATCACTACAGCAGATCCTCTGTATGAATCTGCTATGAAACTCTAATCTTTATGATCTGCATATTGATTTGATCCAGCCTCTGTAAGACCAAAGTAGGATCTGTGCATTACATCAAACCTGTTTCTGGTGGGTGTTGGACTCCGGCAGGGCTGCCCCTGTCACTAATCCTCTTCATGATGTTCATGGATGGGATTTGAAGGCACAGTCAGGGACCAGAGGATGTCCAGTTTGGTGATCTCAGAGTTGCATCTCTGCTTTTTGCAGATGATGTGGTTCTGTTGGCTTCATCAGGCAGTGACCTCCAATGAACACCGAGCAGGTTTGAGTTCGAGTGTGAAGTGACTGCAATGAGAATTAGCACCTCCAAATCTGAGACCACGGTCCTTTGTCGGAAAACAGTGGATTGTCCCCTCTGGATCAGGGGAGACTTACTGTCGCAAGTGAAGGAGTTTAAATATCTCGGGGCCTTGTTCACGAGTGGGGATAAGTCGGCACGTGAGCTCAATAGACAGATTGAGATGGCATCTGAAATCTTACGAACGCTGTATCAGACTGTGATGGTGAAGAAGGAGATGAGCCGGAAGGTATACAAGTGGAAATGAGTTACCTACTTCTCGGCTACTGAGTTAGCCGAGAAGTAGGTTAGCAAACAAACTATTTGTGTCCAAAGATGCCATCAAAGAGAAACCTTTCTTTGGAGGAGTGTGACGAAATCAGAAAGTCACTTGATACTTTAACGGAAGATGTTGCTTTAATCCGTCAGGACCAAAAGAGAATCATTGCGCTTCTGGATGAAGTGAAGCAATTACGAGAAGAAAATAAGGAAAAGAACAGGAGGATCACAGAGCTTGAAAGGAAAGTTGATGAGTTGGAACAATATACAAGAATGAAAGATATTGTAATCACGGGGTTTAAGATCAAACCCAGGTCGTATGCTCATGCGGTGATTGCGAATAACAAACAGAATGAGCCCAGTGAGGAAGAGTCGAGCTCTATTGAGCAACAGGTAGCAGCCTTTCTCAATGTGCACGATATTTCACTGGATGTAAGTGATTTGGAAGCCTGTCACACATTACCGAGAAGAAGACGAGAGGACGTGCCAGCCCTAATATTACGTTTTGCAAATCTCAAGAAAAAGATTACCTTAATTAAACAAGGAAGAAAACTGAAAGGTACTAATGTCTATATGAACGATCACCTGACACGGAAAAATGCCAA
The DNA here is from genome assembly GCF_902500255.1 of Thalassophryne amazonica. Lineage (NCBI taxonomy): Eukaryota > Metazoa > Chordata > Actinopteri > Batrachoidiformes > Batrachoididae > Thalassophryne > Thalassophryne amazonica. The sequence continues at coordinate 31,332,214 of NC_047112.1, read as the reverse complement.
AATTGCCAGAAAAGCCAGACACCTGAGGAAACTAAAAAAGATCCAAAGCACTTGGGTAAATAACTGTAAAGTCTTTATTAAGCTCAATGGGTCACCGGAGGAGGCTAAGGTGTTGGTGGTTAAGAACCTCAGTGACTTAGATATTTATGAGGGGACGTCTACTACTACTACTACTACTCCTACTACTACTACTAGAGATTTAGTTACTGGTGAATTTTGAGCCTTTGATGAACACAAAGTGTTGTGTGGGCCGCCAGAAGAAGAGGTACTGCTGGCCCACCACCAGAGGGCGCCCTGCCTGAAGTGCGGGCTTCAGGCACGAGAGGGCGCTGCCGCCACGGACACAGCCGGGAGTGACAGCTGTCACTCATTAATTCCTGACAGCTGTCACTCATTCTTCATCATCGCACTCCATAAAACCCAGACGTCATCTCCACCTCATCGCCGAGATATCGTACTTCTTTGGAGGTAATAGACTCAGCCGTTTGTGTTTTACAATATAATCTGTATATTGTGAGTGTTTGCAGGAGTACCGGTCCCTCTGTCTGTGGAAGCTGAGTGAGTGCTGGACGGCACTCTTTTCCCCTGAGGAATCACTGCGGTACTCTGAATATTGTGTTAGAGGTGGAGGTGGCATTCCCACCGTTGTTGTTACGGGGTGTACACACACCCACACTTGACTGTCTTTGTTCTTCGCCAGCAGTACCAGATCCGACAGTCGGGGACGGTGGTCACCTGGGAATTCGGGACTTGGCGGCTCCAGTATTCACCAGGTTCGGTGGCGGCGGAAATCGTGTGGTTCCGGCTCTTCTCAGGACAGACGTCTTCTATCCTCGAGCCTGCCCACACGTCACCTTTGTGGAATGACTGTAATCATATTCTGAGATTGTCTGTATATTCGTTGTGCACCTTCACAACATTAAATTGTTACTTTTTGGCTCATCTATTGACCGTTCATTTGCGCCCCCTGTTGTGGGTCCGTGTCACTACACTTTCACAACACAAAGACAAAGAGATGGTAATTCTTGATCAATTATTACTAATAGTATAGAATTCATTTTTATAAAAAAAAAAAAGATGAGTACAGATTCAGAATTATATCAAAGGACAATGCATTTGGAGCAACTGAATCTATTTTCATATACTGATTATAATTTTCAAGACTTAGAAAATGAACTAGACCCAGATAATACTTTTTACTCTACATTTAATGTTGATTCTAAATATTATACTGTTGATGATTTTCTACATGCTATGACAATGAAGGAAAAACTGTCAATTATCCACTTTAACTGTAGAAGTATGTATGCTAATTTTAATGTTATTAAAGAATACATACAGCAGTTTGCACATCCATTTAGTATAATTGCTTTGTCAGAAACTTGGTTTAATGAGGACAAAGGTATTGACTTTGAAATAGAAGAATATGAACTTAAGTATGTTAATAGGAAAAATAAAATAGGTGGAGGAGTGGCACTATATATTCATAATAGCATTAGGTTTAAATTATTAGAGGATATGACTCTGGCTATAGATAATGTTTTAGAAGTTGTTACAATTGAAATCCATAATGATACGGAGAGAAATGTAATTGTGAGTTGTTTGTATCGGTCTCCAGGAACTGATGTAGAATTATTCATTGACTGTGTAGGAAAAATATTTTCAAAGAAGGAAAATAAAACTATGTTTATATGTGGAGATATTAATATAGATATACTAAATCACACAAAGCACAAATGGACTAATGATGTTCTTAATATGATGTTTGGCATGAGCCTTTATCCGACTATAACTAGACATAGCAGGGTAACAGATCACAGTTCCACTTTAATTGATAACATCTTCACAAATAGCACTATGAATGACATTACAGGCGGCCTAATGGTCTGTGATATATCGGCCCATCTAGCAGTGTTTATTGTATATAACAACAAAATTACAGATTGTAGAGGGAAAAAACACATCTATAAATGGGTTTGTTCGGAGGAAGCAATTAAATCCCTGAACAATGATTTAAATTCCCAGGATTGGAATTTAATTTATTGTGAGAAAGAGGTGGACAGGGCTTATAGTAAGTTTATGGAGATATTTATGGAATTATATGACACACACTGTCCAATTAAGAAATACAGTTTTAAAAAAAGATTTGTGGAACGTCCTTGGATGACCAAAAGTCTACAGAATGCTTGTAGAATGAAAAATAGTCTTTACAAAATATTTATTAAATTGAAAACTAAGGAAGCTGAAAGAAAATATAAGCTATATAAGAATAAACTAACAGAGCTATTAAGAACTAGTAAAAAATTATATTATAGAAAACAACTGGAAAGGAATAAATGTGATACAAAAAAGGTTTGGGGAATATTAAAAGATCTTATGCAGCATGGAAGGAGAAAAATTATATATCCAGATTATTTTATTGAGAAGGATAAAGATAACTATGAGATGAGTGAAACTGTAAATCATTTTAATGATTTTTTTGTTAATATTGGCCTGGATTTGGCCAATAAAATTTCTGGTAAAGGTCCTGATTCTCCAATACTTATTAAGAGAAATAGAAATTCATTTTTTCTCTCTCCTGTAGATGAACTAGATGATAAATTATTACTATTGTTAGAAAATTTAAAAGTAAATCTTCAACTGATTTTCAAGATATTAATATGATACTGGTTAAAAAAGTAATAGAAAGTATTGTCAAACCACTTGTATATATTTGTAATTTATCTTTTATAACGGGAAAATTTCCAAGCAAAATGAAAATGGCTAAAGTTGTCCCTCTATTTAAAAGTGGAGATAAACACATTTTTACAAACTATAGACCAGTCTCTTTACTCCCACAATTCTCTAAAATTTTGGAAAAGCTATATGATAATAGATTAGAGTCATTTATTGGAAAGTATGAAATTCTTAATGAATGCCAATATGTTTTTAGGAGTAAGCGGTCCACTTCAATGGCAGTAATTGAAACCATAGAGGAGATAACCAATACTATAGAGAGAAAAAAATATGCAGTTGGCATTTTTATAGACTTAAAGAAAGCTTTTGATAGTCTTAATCATTCAATTTTGATTAAAAAATTAGAAATGTATGGTGTTAGGGGAGTTGCACTGCAATGGATACAGAGTTACTTAACGGAGAGAAAGCAGTTTGTGAAAATGGGTGAGTTTACATCAAATAACTTGGAGATTTTATGCGGAGTACCCCAAGGTTCAATTTTGGGAGCAAAGTTATTTAATTTGTATAGAAATGACATATTTAATATATCCAAAGTGATGAGAATGATTTTATTTGCGGATGACACAAACATATTTTATGCAAATGAAAATTATAGTGAACTTACCCGTATTATTAATGAGGAATTGAATAAACTAAAAAGTTGGATGGACACAAATAAATTATCTTTAAATCTAGATAAAACTAAAATAATGTTTTTCGGAAATTACAAAGTAAACTCTGAGATAAAGATATGTATAAATGGTGTTCAAATTGAAAGAGTATCAGAATGTAAATTTCTTGGTGTAATAATAGATGAAAAAATAAGTTGGAAAAAGCACATTAGATATATACAGAGTAAAGTTTCCAAAAGTCTCGCAGTTATTAATAAAGTTGAATATTTGTTGGAGCATGATGCCCTTCGAGTGTTATATTGTACATTGATTTTGCCTTATTTAACTTACTGTATAGAAGTATGGGGTAACAACTATAAGAGTTCACTTCATCCCCTTGTTATATTACAAAAACACGCAGTTAGAATTTTGCATAAAGTAGGATATCTAGACCACACAAATGAATTGTTTATCAGGTCAAAATTATTAAAAATGACTGATTTGGTAAAGTTTCATACTGCATTACTAATGTTTAAAGCCAATAAAAATGAACTTCCATGTAATATACAGAAACTGTTCTGTAAGAGAGAAGGACAGTATGGATTGAGGGGATGTGGTAACTTTATAGTAAATTATGTAAGAACTACGCTGAAAAGTTGGTGTGTGTCGGTATGTGGAGTTAAATTATGGAATCATTTGGATAACCACATTAAATTGTGTGGAAACATTTATAAGTTCAAAAAGAAATATAAAGAAATTATGTTAGCACAGTACACAAACGAGTAAAAATGTTAATAGAGTTAGTAAGAAGTGTAGACGATTGCATAGACATTGAACAGTACTTGGTGTATGACATTATGTCAGTAATGATCAGGGTGCAAGACTATTTGTAATTGCTTAGAAGGTAAAAATGTGTTAAACTTTAAATGAATTGAAAATAATGGAATGCCATTGATGCAATTGTTAGTACCTAACTATATTCTAATGTAGATATAAAATGAAAATGTAAATATGAAATTGTTCTATTCTGTTTAGTTATGTTATTTTCTGATTTATATCTTATTTGAGTGTATTTAACTGTGGATGGTAACGGGTGTATTGGTGTACCGGGTGGGTGTTTACAAGCTTTTGCTTCAGCCCATGCCCTTTCGGCTGCACCTAATTTGAGAAACTGAGTTATTGTTGTATCTTTCTTTTGTTTGTTTTTTATGTATGTTAGTAAGAGTTTATGTTGGTATTTTGTTTTGTTTATGTGCGTGCTGAATAAATTCATTCATTCATTCAAATGATATTCCTCCGTCAGGTATCTGGACTTACACTCCTGGACATGCTGAGAAACCCGACTATCCAGGAGGGACTTGAAGTAGAGCCGCTGCTTCTTCACATCGAAAAGAGCCAGTTGAGGTAGTCCAGGCACATGGTGAGGATGCCCCCTGGTCTTCTCCCTACGGAGGTCTTCCAGGCACGTCCAACAGGGAGGAGGCTCAAGGGAAAACCTAGGACAAGCTGGATAGATTATATTTCCGAGCTGGCTTTGTAATGCCTTGTGATCCCCCGGGAAGAGATACAAGATGAGGCCAAGGATAGGGATGTGTCGGATGAGCTGCTTGCTCTACTGCCACTGCGACCTGGACTGGATAAGCGGTTGAAAATGAATGAGTGAATTTTGAATTTGCACAGGTTTTCTGACACATCTCCAGATCTACAAGGAGACAGAACCTAATGTGCATGTTTGATGCAGCAGTTCAGCTTTTCTGCCACAAGATGTAGCCCATGCACATCGTCAGACATGCCCTTCAGTGTTCACATATTATCAACTATAAGTTGCTGAATTCTGCACTTGCTCAGAAAAATTTGTACTCGTGCTTTACACACATATTTGTTCATACACAACACTGAGGATTTTGGGATGTGGATATCCAACTGGGAGGAGAGTTACCTTAAAACCAGTTCATCATACTTCTGCCCTTCCTTCAGACAGTTAAAAACAAAAGGAATGGAGTAAAATAAGAAAGCAAAAGTCAGATACGGTTCCTGTTACATATTAAAAAGACCAAACCATACCTGTACGCATTCATGCGCACGCCCACATACACACAGTTCATGTTTATTTATAGCCATCGCTATTGGTATTTCACATCCAGTGTTGCCACAGTTACTTTGAAAAAGTAATCCAATTATTGATTACTGATTACTCCTTGAAAAAGTAACTTAGTTACTTTACTGATTACTCAATTGTAAAAGTAACTAAGTTAGATTACTAGTTACTTTTTTAGTTACTTTCCCCAGCTGCCGACAACAACCCTCTGCCACCTCAACATGACAATGATACCTGTTTTGCCAAAACTTACTTTATAGTCACCCTTTCTTGACTTCAATGAAAATAAATACTTGTTTTATAAAAAGTAAACTAAAGACCTCTTTCTTGACCTCATATTTAACTGTTGACAGCACTGTAACAGTAAAACTTGCAATTTCGAACCTACATTGTTTATAAATGTAACTATTAAATTCTAACATTTTTCTAACATTTAAATTCTCTCTAAACATTTTACTTGTCGAAATTATTATTATTTTAAGCAATATTAGTAGCTGTAGTAAAAAACGGCTTCAAAACTGGACCTTTAATCTAGGGGTGTTGTGGGGGAGGGGGGCACATCCTTGCCCCACGCCCCCCATTCCATCTGGATTCGCCCCTGCTTTGGCGTTTGAGCACAAAGAATGGATAACATTTATTTATGCAGAAAACATGACCAGATTTACAGGTAAGAAAGTTTTATTGCGTTTTCACATCATGTGCTCCTCAGAAAGAGGGCTTAGGTGCATTTGAGTGGAAAATAGTGTTTGTTGATGCGTCGCGGAGGATCAGCTGTTTTTAACGAGACGATACAGAGTGGCTCAGCTCAGAATTCTAAATAAAGGAGAAAAATAAAGCATAAAAATGTCTTTGTAAAGCTCAGTGCAGTTGTGCTGATCACCGCGCTTTAAGAGGTGAGGACGAGTCGAGCAGCTGCAAAAAAACGCGGATGAAAAGCTCACAGTTCGCTTAAAGTGGGCAGTTCAGTCGAACCCCGACCTCCTGCCCACGGACCAAGTTTAATGCTGCTATCGACCCACAATGCAAAAATAATAGTAACGCACAGTGACTTGGAGAAGTATCTTTAATCTGATTACTCATTTGGAAATATTAACGCATTAGATTACTCGTTACAAAAAAAGTGGTTAGAGTATCGCGTTACTAAGTAACGCGTTACCGGCATCACTGTTCACATCACAATGAGAAGGTCCTGTTACAGGTTCTAAAGTAAAAAAGGAAGAGCAAAGTCATTATTGTCACAGATACATTCCTACTAGTTGTACTTGCTGTTCCTGTTTTAAGTTATAAAGCATTGAAGTATTTGCTTGACGACTGAGCTATAACTGCCTCTCTTCTTCTTTTTTGGCTACTCTTGTTAGGGGGCGCCATCTCCCCCTGTCCTCTGTATCTTCCTCTGTCACACCAACCACCTCCATGTCCTCCCTCGCCATATCCATAAACCTCCTCTTTGGACTCCCCCTTCTCCTCCTACCTGGTGGCTCCATCCTCGGCATCCTTCTCCCTGTATACCCTGTGTCCCTCCTCTGCACATGTCCACACATCTTAATTTTCCCCCTCTGACTTTGTCTCCAAACCGTTCCACTTGAGCTGTCCCTCTGATATGTTCATTCCTAATCCTGTCAATTCCCATCACTTCCAAAGAGAACTGCAACATCTTCAGCTCTGCCACCTCCAGCTCTGCCTCCTGTCTTTTTGTTAGTGCCACTGTCTCTAAGCCGTACAACATAGCTGGTCTCACTACTGTCTTGTAAACTTTCCCCTTCACTCTTGCAGATATTCTTCAGTCACAAATCACTTCTGCCACCTTTCTCCACCCATTCCACCCTGCCTGCACTCTCTTCTTCATCTCTCTACCACACTCTCCATTACTTTAGAGTCTCCAAGAATTTAAACTCATCTACTTTCACCACTTCTACCCCTTGTAACTACACTATTCCACTGGGCTCCCTCTCATTCACACACATTTACTCAGTCTTGTTCCAACTGACTTTCATTCCCCTGCTCTCCAGAGCACATCTCCATCTTTCCAGGCCAGACTCAACCTGCTCGCTACTCTCACTGCTATCTGCTCGAATAGCGATCGGCAGTGGTTCGACTGCAATGTCAAAAAAAAAAAAAAGGCGACAGACAACAACTCTTCTCTTCCTAGCCTTACCATGATACAACAACTTGCACCCACCGCCCATGCACCTAGCCTTACCTCCCTTCCACTTGGTCTCTTGCACAAACAATATGTCAACCTTTCTCCTTTCCATCATATCAGCCAGCTCTCTCCCTTTACCAGTCATACTGCCAACATTTAAAGTCCCAACTCTCACTTCCACCCTTCTAGTTTTCCTCTTCTCCCACTGTCTGTGGGAGAAGCAGTTGCCCAATTTATGCCGGCACCCTGTTCAACGGCACCGGTGGCGGTTGTTGTTAACCTGGGCCTCAACTGACCTGGTACAAGTGTATGTATATAAATATATATACACCCAAAAGGAAGTGACTGAACAAAAGTTACACCATGATTCTTCACACATTTCACATTGTCATGAGAAACAGACTACTCAATGATCATATGAGTAGCTCAGTGGGCACCCTGCAAACCTGCACAGCCAATATGCGTGTGGATGTTTTCTTTTAGGGTGGCACTGTGAGTTTGTGGTTAGCACTGTTGCCTGACAATAAGAAGGTCCTACGTTCACCTTCCACCTGGTCCTTTCTGTGTAGAGTTTGCATATTCTCCCTGTGTTTGCCTGGGTTTCCTTTCACTAGAAAGTAGAAACATGCTTATTTAGAGTTGCCATCTTTTTCTGCCCCTGACCAATTTTGTTGTATAACAATGAAAGATCCTTCTCTCTCTCTCTCTCTCTCTCTCTCTCATATATATATATATATATATATACACACACATTTATTTATTTACACACATACACTAGTGGGGGTCACAATACCACAGTTCGGTTTACACATGGTTTGGTACAAGTTCAGTTTTTGAAAATTCTTCAACTCTTTATACAGTAGCTTTAATCTGAGAGCAGCAGAGAGTTGCTGTCAAACACTTCACCACTGTGAGACAAAGTACAAATGTAAACATTCTTGGATGGGATGAATTTACTGTGCAATGAATGCATCGTGTTTTGTTTGTTTTATGTTGCATGAAAATTCAGTAAGGTATATCTTATATATTATATTCCAATTCTAAGGTGGAACTATGCTAGTATACTAAGGTATATCTAAATATTTAAAAAGGAAGCGTAAAATAGAAGAGTAGAAAAGAGAAGAGTAGAGCCACTTAGGTGCCTGGTCTTGAGAACCAGGGATGGTAGGTTGAAAAGCTTTTTTATCCCATGGGAACTCTCCCTACCCACCCAAGCGGCTCAAGAAAAATGTATATATAATAATAAATAATAAGACATAAGAAAGATAAGACATCATATATATAAACTATATTTAAATATTAAGGGTAATAAATAATATACTGTATACAATAAATTTGGTACTATATAATATACAGGAGTAGGTATTGAAACCTAAATATTAATACAGGAGAAGAATTGGTCATGGTATTTTATTATAGAAACAGAAGCTATGATGTAATGTGTATTGTTATCTATCTAAAGTAACTCTGCTAACATACTATAGGAAAATAAAAAGCATAATCTATATGCTATCAAATGGAGGTACTAAGGTACTATATGTTGATATGTTTAAAAAAAACACAAACTGATGAATCATTAAAAATCTACACCATGTAAAATAAAATTGTAAATAACAAAAATAAGCTAGTTCTAGTTAGAAGAGCTAAATTAGCCGTTAAGTCAACCGTATCGAGCAAGCTAACAAGATAAACAAAAACAGTAATTAGTGTATAAAGTATAATAGTGTAATTAAACCTACAATAACGGTATTAACAAATACATATAAAAATAAATGTGGACAAAAGTATGAATTAATGTGGGTAATTAATGTCAAACTAGACCGCCTTCAATATTTTGTCCATTTTAAGTTTGTTTGATTTTTGCGTAAAGGACAGCATCTCATAAAACCTCACCCTGTAAAGATTTGAAATCACTGTACACAGTGTCACTGTTTGGTGGCCATCTCATCCGTGAAATTTTACATTAATTCATACAACCCCTGGCAAAAATTATGGAATCACCGGCCTCGGAGGATGTTCATTCAGTTGTTTAATTTTGTAGAAAAAAAGCAGATCACAGACATGACACAAAACTAAAGTCATTTCACACTATAAGAAATCAAGGGGAAAAAATTGTGGCAGTCAGTAACGGTTACTTTTTTAGACCAAGCAGAGGGAAAAAATTATGTAATCACTCAATTCTGAGGAAAAAATTATGGAACCATGAAAAACAAAAGAACGCACCAACACATCACTAGTATTTTGTTGCACCACCTCTGGCTTTTATAACAGCTTGCAGTCTCTGAGGCATGGACTTAATGAGTGACAAACAGTACTCTTCATCAATCTGGCTCCAACTTTCTCTGATTGCTGTTGCCAGATCAGCTTTGCAGGTTGGAGCCTTGTCATGGACCATTTTCTTCAACTTCCACCAAAGATTTTCAATTGGATTAAGATCCGGACTATTTGCAGGCCATGACTTTGACCCTATGTGTCTTTTTGCAAGGAATGTTTTCACAGTTTTTGCTCTATGGCAAGATGCATTATCATCTTGAAAAATGATTTCATCATCCCCAAACATCCTTTCAACTGATGGGATAAGAAAAGTGTCCAAAATAACGTAAACTTGGGCATTTATTGATGATGTAATGACAGCCATTTCCCCAGTGCCTTTACCTGACATGCAGCCCCATATCATCAATGACTCTTCAGGCAGTCATCTTTATAAATCTCACTGGAACGGCACCAAACAAAAGTTCCAGCATCATCACCTTGCCCAATGCAGATTAGAGATTCATCACTGAATATGACTTTCATCCAGTCATCCACAGTCCACGATTGCTTTTCCTTAGCCCATTGTAACCTTGTTTTTTTTCTGTTTAGGTGTTAGTGATGGCTTTCGTTTAGCTTTTCTGTATGTAAATCCCATTTCCTTTAGGTGGTTTCTTACAGTTCGGTCACAGACGTTGACTCCAGTTTCCTCCCATTCGTTCCTCATTTGTTTTGTTGTGCATTTTCGATTTTTGAGACATATTGCTTTAAGTTTTCTGTCTTGACGCTTTGATGTCTTCCTTGGTCTACTAGTATGTTTGCCTTTAACAACCTTCCCATGTTGTTTGTATTTGGTCCAGAGTTTAGACACAGCTGACTGTGAACAACCAACATCTTTTGCAACATTGCGTGATGATTTACTCTCTTAAGAGTTTGATAATCCTCTCCTTTGTTTCAATTGACATCTCTCGTGTTGGAGCCATGATTCATGTCAGTCCACTTGGTGCAACAGCTCTCCAATGTGTGATCACTCCTTTTTAGATGCAGACTAACGAGCAGATCTGATTTGATGCAGGTGTTAGTTTTGGGGATGAAAATTTACAGGGTGATTCCATAATTTATTCCTCAGAATTGAGTGACTCCATATTTTTTTCCCTCTGCTTGGTCTAAAAAAGTAACCGTTACTGACTGCCACAATTTTTTTTCCTGATTTCTTATAGTGTTTCTTAAAGCCAGAAAGTTGCCATTTGAAATGACTTTAGTTTTGTGTCTCTGACACTTCTCACTGAGGTTGTCCAGAGCATTACACCCAGTTACTGCTCATTGGACACTATTCCAGGAAAGGTTTTTAAAGAGGCTTTTAACACTGTGGGTCCGAGCTTGCTCTCTTTTATTAATAGCTGCCTCAGCTCCGGGACAGTTCCAGCCCATTTTAAACATGGTGTAGTTAGGCCTCTTCTTAAAAAGCCCAACCTAGATCCCTCAGTTTTATCTAATTTTAGACCAGTGTCAAATTTATCGTTTTTATCTAAGGTTTTAGAAAAAGTTGTTTTTAATCAGTTGCAATCGTTTTTAGAACACAACTCTGTTTTAGATAAATTTCAGTCGGGTTTTAGATCTCGACATAGCACTGAGTCAGCTCTTTTAAAAGTACAAAATGACATTCTTTTATCGTTGGACTCTAAAAAACCTGTGCTGCTGGTGATGTTGGATCTAACAGCTGCGTTTGATATTGTGGACCACTCAATCCTCCTCACACGTCTGTCCCAGCAGGTTGGCCTCCGGGGGACTGTCTTGGAGTGGTTTCAGTCTTATTTGATCAACAGGACTTTCAGGGTGATGGTTAATGACATTCTCCTCCTCCATAGTTCCTCTGACCACTGGTGTGCCCCAGGGCAATATCCTCGGACCGCTCTTGTTCTCTTTGTACATGCTTCCACTGAGTTCAGTCATCACCAAACACAATCTTCAGTTTCATTTTTATGCCGATGACCTCCAGATTTATATGCCAGTTGTGCCTAATAATACAAGTGCTTTGGACTCCATACATAGCTTTTTTAAGGATATTAAGGACTGGCTGGCTCAGAATTTTCTGCACCTTAATGAAGCCAAAAGAGTGTATTCTGTTTGTAGCTAAAACTAACTCTGATCCAGACCTTGGCTCCCTGGCTCCTTATCGTAGGGCTGTGGTAAGGAACCTTGGTGTGCGGTTTGACGACTGTTTAAAATTTGAGAAACAAACTGACAGTGTGGTAAGAGCCAGTTTTTTTCCAGCTGAGACTCCTGGCAAAAGTCAAACCCTTTCTAAGCCAAAAGGACCTTGAAAAGGCTATGCATGCTTTTATCAGCTCCCGGATTGACTACTGGAATGCACTTTATGTTGGTATCACTCAAGGCTCTCTAAACCGACTCCAACTGGTCCAGAATGCTGCTGCTCGCCTGTTGACCAATACCAGGAAGCACAGCCACATCACTCCTGTACTTTACTCCCTGCACTGGCTTCCAGTCCGTTTTAGAGTTGATTTTAAACTGTTAATGTTTGTTTTTAAAGCTGTAAATGGCATTGCACCTTCTTATTTATGTGACCTGTTAAAAACACACAACCCTGTCGGAGCACTTCGGTCTGCTGACCAAAACTTTCTTGAGGTTCCCAGGTCCAGGTCCAAACAATGGGGTGACCGTTCTTTTGCAGTAGCAGGTCCTAAGTTGTGGAATTCATTACCTCCTGAACTGAGGTCCATTAATAGCTTGCCTCTGTTTAAAGCTAAGTTAAAAACATACTTGTTCAGGGCAGGTTTTTGCACATAATTGCTTTGACACTTTTTTGTCTATTTTTATTCTATTTTGGATGCTCTTATTGTGTTTTATTGTGTTTTTCGTACTTTTCTTTTTATTTTATCTCTAGCTGGTGCTATTGGAAAGCACTTTGGTTCAGTGAAAACTGTTGTAAAGTGCTACAGAAATAAAACTTGATTGATTGATTGATTGTGTCATGTCTGTGATCTGCTTTTTTTTCTACAAAATTAAACAACTGAATGAACATCCTCCGAGGCCGGTGATTCCATAATTATTGCCAGGGGTTGTATAAAACATCGACTTTTGTCATAAGTCGGAGTTGTCTGTTTAAGTTCGAATGATCAAACTGATCTCAGATGGTGAAAGTGATTCAACACAAATGCTGATTGGTACGCTTTTGCTTTTAGGTTAATACTTAGAAGAAAAACATAAATTAATCAATTCTATTCATGCTTTCAAAGTTTCTGGGTGGAATAACCCAGTTGCTTGCTTCAACAGGCTGGTTCGCTGTTTTTGCTGTTCCGACTCAGACAGCAGACTGAGTGGGCTGACCACACCTCCTGCACAAAGCATGAAACTAGAGTAATCCAGTCTGAGTAGATGAGCATCGCAGCTCACTGAAATGTCAGTGACTTATGGAAACAAATACGCATGTGTGTATAATCATATTATGCAGAGTTGTACCCTTTACTCTGTGTACAGTTTCACGGGACAGTCGCATGTGTTCCATACAGTTCAATACACATACATGTATTGTGATACCCCTAATACATAAATGTGTGTGCATTTGCCGAGTCCTATGTGAGTTTAACAGCAGGAAATTAGACAACATCTAACTCCTCAATGCAGCCAGAACTGGACCCAATTCCTGGAAGAAGTGGAATTTACAATAAAAGCAAATCATCAGCATGGCAATGAAAATCAATCCCATAACTAAGTTTACCAAATAGTGCTAACAACACACAAAATGATAGTGTGCTGAGAACAAACCTCTGAGGAACCCCATACTTTTGAGGATTCAGATGACATATTACTGAAGAGAATACACTGTAACTGACCCAACAAATAAGACCTCAGCCAAAAGAGCACTATACCAGAAATACTAAAAAAAAAAAAAAAAAAATCTATTCCACAACACAGACACAGAATATATTCTGTGTCTTACTCATTACTGTCATATATGACAGTAATGAGTGTAAACGTAGAATGCAACTGTTCCAAAAAAAAAAAAAAAAAAATCGTTCTCTGACAAATATTTCAGGGGGTGGTTTGATATCTTATACTGTCTATCATCTAGCTATACGAGGTCTATTAGAAAAGTATCCAACCTTATTATTTTTTTAAAAAACCATATGGATTTGAATCACGTGTGATTACATCAGACATGAACCCTCGTGGGCATGCGAGAGTTTTTTCACGCCTGTCGGTTACGTCATTCGCCTGTGGGTAGTCTTTGAGTGAGGAGTGGCCCACCCTCTCGTCGATTTTTTCATTGTTTAGGAATGGCTCAGAGACTGCTGCTTTGTTTGATCAAATTTTTTTCAAAAACTGTAAGGCACAACTGAGTGGACACCATTCGATAAATTCAGCTGGTTTTTGGTAAAAATTTTAACGGCTGATGAGAGATTTTGGTCTGTAAGTGTTGCTTTAAGGACGGCCCACAGCGCCTGATGGTGATCTGCGCTCCGAGGCGGCGTCGTTTCGCTGTTTCAAGCTGAAAACTTCCACATTTCAGGCTCTGTTCACCCAGGTCGTCGTCATTCGCATGTCGAGCCGGACCCGACCGCGGGGGGTCGCGACAGGAAAAACACCTCCATTGGAAACCTTAACGGACAAGTTGGAACATGCCCAGCTGTTAAACAATTTCTCAGATACTCACTTGTTGAAAGCCATCAAAAGCCGCCTGAATTTTACAAATGGTTTTCAACACGGAGGTGTTTTTCCTGTCGCGGCGCAGATGGATTTGCGGCATCGTCACGGAACCGACTCTGCGAATTTGCCCGCACGTTCTTTCATTACAAAATCTCCTTTAACAGTGGAATGTCCGCATAAACTCCTCATGCCGACTTCTTCTGAAACTTCTCTGTTCTCTGATGACGACCTGGGTGAACAGAGCCTTAAATTAGGATGTTTTCAGCTCAAAACAGCCAGATGGACGCCACCTCCGACCGCGCCGCGCCGATCCGCTTTGTGAGCTGTCCTTAAAGCGAAAGAAACTCCACAATCTCTCATCAGCCGTTAAACTTTTCACCGAGAACCAGCTGAATTTCTCAAATAGTGTCCACTCGGATATCCCTCACAGGCCCTGAAAAAATTTTGATAAAGCAACGCGCGCCGTCTCCAGCAGCGTCTCAGACAAAGGATTTCAGCCGAGAGGGCCGGACCAGTGCTCAATCAAGGCCTGCCCACAGGCGGATGACGTCACGACACGCGTGAAAAAACACGCATGTGCACGAGGGTTCAAGCATGTCTGGTGTAATCGCACGTGATTCAAATCCATATAGTTTTGTTTTGGGTTTTTTTTAATAAAACTGCCAGTTAGTTTTCTAATAAACCTCGTAGATACAGATACAGAGACAGTAGTAGAAGATGAGCCTGTAGACCTTGTGACTAAACCCTGGGAACAAAGGTTCGAAAGTGGTTTTGGGTTTCCTGATGGATTTTGAACATTTTTGACTTGGGCTACCCTCTTCAAACTTCCGGGCATTTTCAGGATGGGGCAGCAAAGGTCAAACAATGGTCAGAATTTAAAATTGTCCCATTTGTGTCAATATGCATATCAAATTACTCGTCTACTCATAATGATTCCAAAAATATATAGTTTGTCATGCATCTGACCTCAAATGAGGGCGCTATGACCCGAAATATCAAAAGGTCATGAACTTTTTATAATATGAAAAACTCATAAAAACCTTTAACTATGATCAATTTTGATGATATTGGTGTCTAACAATATTTTTATCAGCACGAGAAATTCATCGAAGCACTTTAAAAAATAAAATATAGCACAATGCTAAAATATCCACGACCATATGAACATTGTGTTCTTTATGATTTGCAGTTGTTTAATTATTAAGACCATATTGTCTTATGTACAATATCTACATGTTCAATAAAGCCCCTCTCTCAATCAGTCAATCAAAAACAATATTTACCTTTTTACGGTGTCTGCAGGAAGTCTTGCATGTGCGCATATATGAGCTTTTGACAAGAGCGGAAGTTATGCAAATCAAGGAATATTTGTAGATCACCCTCTGTGCATTTGCAGGTATTAAAGTAGACCTGCATTGAAATAAATGTGGTCAGATCTCAGAAAGAAATAGCTGATATGTATTTATAAGACCCTTATGAATGTAGTAAAGTAAATCTGCAAGCCTAAATTTGTAATTCAGCGGAGAAATCTTCATTTAAAAATGACAAATTTGCAGCTAAAATTTGGCCCTCGGCGAAAACTGTTTGTACATCCGGGACATTGCAGTGACGTCCAGCAGAAGACGGAGCGCTCCCGCCTTCAGTCCGATCCCGCACTGAAATAGATTTTATCTGTTAGTAATGTTACTGTTATACACATCCTGGTTTCAGCATCCAAAAGTAAGCTGCAATGAATGTGAGATACAGCTCTGCATGCTCAGATCATCGACAGCGGGCAACGTTCTTCCCCGACGCCTCACTCTCTGCCTCCGAAGCGCTTACTGAGTCTGCGTGCTCGATAAACGCCGAAGCAGGCCACTCACATCGCCCCCATGTCTGCTGTGCAGCCGGCACCACGTCCCTGTCTACTGAATGGAGGTGCAGCCAACTTGGCAAAAGTCCAGAGACTACACTCGTTTTGATGCGGAGCGGCTGGTGACACCTGTTGCTGCAAGGACAGACTTTCCGCAGCACCGCACGTCTCGGTAATCGGAGCCGCAGAGCTCCGTGGGCGCTGAGAGAGGTTTATATCTTTTTAATGACTTGGATTCTTTGCGGGTCCCGCCTCCATACCCCGCGACACCAGAGGCGAAAGACAGCAGATTTTCAATGTGACACCACTCAAACGGATGTATGAAAAAGTCCCCCAAAATAATTTTCAAGCACAAATAAAAGAAATGTGTACTCACCAAACGTGCCGCAAGACAATATGAAGTTTAAAAAAAAAGTAGATCCTTCTGTATAAGACAAGAAAAAGGTGCAGATGCAAACTGACGTAAATCCACAAATTACAGCTGACGCGCGCAATGCATGCTGGGATAGGGTCTTTTCCCTGACGTCTCGGCAGCGTCCAGGATGTGATGACAGTTTTGCGGAGGGCTAAATTGTAGCTGTAAATTTGTCATTTTTAAATGAAGATTTCTCCGTTGAATGACAGATCTGGGCTTGCAGATTTACTTTACTACATTCAGAAGGATCTTATGTGTAAATGTAAGTCATTTGTTGGTCCAAAGATCTGACTGCATTTATTTCAATGCAGGTCTACTTTAATGAGACAAATTTAACTCCATAGGAAGTTAGCTTTGCATTAGCATAAGTTACCATGCATGCCAACATCCATGAATTGTCTTGTAAATCAGTTCAGAGGTGTTATTAGGTTCCAAAATAGTGTTTTCAGTTTTAGAAGTGTTTATTTCTTGCTAGCTTTTACATAATATGAGAAAGGTGTTATTTCTAGCCAAAAACTAAGCGAAGTTAGCAGCTAGCAACACCAGGAAGTGACGACACCACCCTAAGGTGCGTGAGATCATACCATAAAATTAGGTACAGAATGTGACTTTTTAACCTCTTAAAATAGGTCAAGGTTAGCCATCTTTGAACTTGTCCAAGGTCTGTGTCCCAAGAATGTTCCCTATCAATTTCAAGACCCTAGCAGTAATAGGACTGGACTTATGCTGAGCACAGCCAGACGAACAGACAGATGGAACAATGGACGGACAGACAAAAAGTCTTCACAATACACATTGACCATATTTGATGGCCTTGGGTAAAAATGTAAGTCTTGGGGTTGAAATTTCGAAATGACTCCACTAATAAACAACTGTAGGGCCAAGCAAAAGAGAAATTTAAGTCAATACCAAGTATTAAAAATTGGCAGAAATTTCTATCGATGAATGAATGAAAGTTCTGCAAAATGCAAACCCGCAACAATTTCAAATTTTGTGCAGATGATGATTATCAGTGATTAGCAGTCTTACTAAACACTGAAGTGAAATTGGTCAATGAGAATGACCAGGCATGTGAAGAAATAGAGCTTCAATACACTGTTTACTAGTCTGATTGCT
Source organism: Thalassophryne amazonica (assembly GCF_902500255.1). Taxonomy (NCBI): domain Eukaryota; kingdom Metazoa; phylum Chordata; class Actinopteri; order Batrachoidiformes; family Batrachoididae; genus Thalassophryne; species Thalassophryne amazonica. Next base: position 31,314,346 of record NC_047112.1, on the reverse strand, counting down.
ATTCAAGTTCATAAATAATATATTAAATAAAACTGAAATTTTGATGGTAAATAGGCCCACCTCATAACAGCCTTACATGTTTTTCATCACTATCTTAAAAATACTGAGTAAAGAGTTCAGTGTCCTGCTTTGTGGCTCGTGACCTTATTTCATGGTTGATATAATAATATAACAAGTGGATTTCCTTACTCTGCACTTTCTCTTGGAATTAGCAAGGTATTTACTATCATCAAATGGGATACAATAACCATAGGTGTTTGACGACACATTAACATACTTTGAACTGACTTAAAAACCTTGACATTCCTTTACCTGCATAGAAACTCACAAACTGAACATGTTACAGATGTGATATCCTCTTGTGTGATGTTTGCCTTCAAGAAATTTACTGATTTTATTGGCTTTCTATTGGTAAATGTGATTTTTAGCTTTGACTTTGATATAGTATTTATTTAACAAATAAGTAAATTAGTAAATAGGTTATCTACTGAAATCAGTTAATCAGTTACTGTATACAGTGAGGAAAACAAGTATTTGAACACCCTGTGATTTTGCAAGTTCTCCCACTTAGAAATCATGGAGGGGTCTGAAATTTTCATCTTAGGTGCATGTCCACTGTGAGAGTCATAATCTAAAAAAAAAAAAAAAATCCAGAAATCACAATGTATGATTTTTTAAATAATTTATTTGTATGTTACTGCTGCAAATAAGTGTTTGAACACCTGCCAATCAGCAAGAATTCTGGCTCTCACAGACCTGTTAATTTTTCTTTAAGAAGCCCTCTTATTCTGCACTCTTTACCTGTATTAACTCCACCTGTTTGAACTTGTTACCTGTATAAAAGACACCTGTTAACACACTCTATCAACCACACTCCAACCTGTCCACCATAGCCAAGACCAAAGAGCTGTCTAAGGACACCAGGGACAAAACTGTAGACCTGCACAAGGCTGGGACAGACTACAGGACAACAAGCAAGCAGCTTGGTAGAAGACAACAACTGTTATGATTATTTATTAGAAAGTGGAAGAAACACAAGATGACTGTCAATCTCCCTCGGTCTGGGATTCCATGCAAGATCTCATTTTATGGGGTAAGGATGATTCTGAGAAAGCTCAGAACTTCACAGGAGGACCTGGTCAATGACCTGAAGAGAGCTGGGACCACAGTCACAAAGATTACATTAGTAACACATGATGCTGTCATGGTTTAAAATCCTGCAGGGCGGCAAGGTCCCCCTGCTCAAGCCAGCACATGTCCAGGCCTGTTTGAAGTTCACCAGTGACCATCTGAATGATCCAGAGGAGGCATGGGGGAAGGTCATGTGGTCAGAGGAGACCAGAATAGAGCTTTTTGGAATCGACTCCACTTACCATGTTTAGAGGATGAGAACAACCCCAAGAAAACCATCCCTATCGTGAAGCATGGGGGTGGAAACATCATACTCTGGGGGTGCACTTCTGCAAAGGGGACAGGCCGACTGCACCGTATTGAAGGGAGGATGGATGGAGTCATGTATTGCGAGATTTTGGCAAACAACAAACAAACATGGGTCATGGCTGGGTCTTCCAGCATGACAATGACACCAAACACACAGCCAGGGCAACTAAGGAGGGGCTCTGTAAGAAGCATTTCAAGGTCCTGGAGTGGCCTGGCCGGTCTCCAGACCTGAACTCAATAGAAAATCTTTGGAGGGAGCTGAAACTCCAAACCTGAAAGATCTAGAGAAGATCTGTATGGAGGAGTAGACCAAAATCCCTGTTGCAGTGTGTGCAAACCTGGTGAAAAACTACAGGAAACATTTGACCTCTGTAATTGCAAACAAAGGCTACTGTACCAAATATTAACATTGATTTTCACAGGTGTTCAAATACTTATGTGCAGCAATAACATACAAATAAATTATTAAAAAATCATACATTGTGATTTCCGGATTGTTTTTTTAGATTATGTCTCTCACAGTGGACATGCACCTAAGATGAAAATTTCAGACCCCTCCATGATTTCTAAGTGGGAGAACTTGGAAAATCACAGGGTGTTCAAATACTTATTTTCCTCGCTGTATATATATTATTTAATTTATATAAATAAATAAATAGAGCTTTCAATGTATGTGCTATTGTTGTCAATACATACACAGTAAAATCACCAGTGTTGAATTACCACTGCCAGTGTACATATGGTCCTACTCTAGTCAGAGTGGGACCATATGTTCACTGTCAGTGTTAATTTAACACTGTCAGTGTTACTTTTACATTGGTGATTTTACTGTGTAGATATTCACTCATAGCAATAATGATGTGATCTATGTGATAAATCAAGGTGCGTTTGACACTTAATTCTTACATTTTTGTACAAATAATGCTAGCCATTTTGAAATTACAACATCAAGCTTATCATTTATGTTTTTCAAAAGTGCTTAAAATAATTTTCTATGCAGGAAAACATGATTAGACACCAATATCATCAAAATTGGTCAAGGTTAACTGTTTTCACCAAATTTTCATATTATCAAAAGTTCGCTGACCTTTTGATATTGCGCGGCATAGTGCCCTCATCTGAGGTCGGATGCAAAACAAACTGTATACTTTTGGAATTGTTATGAGTAGACGAGTAATTTCATATGCATACTGACACAATTAGGACCATTTTAAATTTTGACCCTTGTTTGACTTTTGTTGCTCCCTTCTGAAAATGCCTGGTAGGTTGAAGAGGACAGCCCGAGTAAAAAATGTTCAAAATCCATCAGGGAGCCCAAAAGCACTTTCAAACCTTTGTTCCCAGGGTTTGCTCATGGAGTCTACAGGCTGGTCTTCTACTACAAAGCAAAATATATAAAAAAAAAGAGGAGTCAGGAATGCTGCCAGTCTTCATAACTTACATTTCACAGTAGTTAACGACAGTATGTGTCATGTGACCAGCTACCCAAACCGACAGGCCCTCCGAGCCACACAATCTACAACCCCAATTCCAATGAAGTTGGGACGCTGTGTAAAATGTAAATAGAAACAGAACACAATGATTTGCAAATCATCTTCAACCTATATTCAATTGAATACACCACAAAGACAAGATATTAAATGTTCAAACTGATAAACTTTATTGTTTTTGTGCAAATATTTGCTCATTTGGAAATGGATGCCTGCAACATGTTTTAAAAAAGCTGGGAAAGTGGTATGTTTACCACTGTGTTACATCACCTTTCCTTCTAACAACACTCAATAAGCGTTTGGGAACTGAGGACACTAATTGTGAGTGTCATGATTGGGTATAAAAGGAGCATCCCCAAAAGGCTCAGCAGTTCACAAGCAAAGATGGGGTGAGGATCACCACTTTGTGAACAACTGCGTGAAAAAAAATAGTCCAACAGTTTAAGAACAATGTTTCTCAATGTTCAATTGCAAGGAGTTTAGGGATTCCATCATCTACAGTCCATAATATAATCAGAAGATTCAGAGAATCTGGAGAACTTTCTACATGTAAGCAGCAAGGCCGAAAACCAACATTGAATACCCATGACCTTTGATCCCTCAGGCGGCACTCCATTAAAAACCGACATCATTGTGTAAAGGATCTTATGCCTGGGCTCGGGAACACTTCAGAAAACCACTGTCAGTTAACACAGTTAATCGCTACATCTACAAGTGCAAGTTAAAACTCTACCATGCAAAGCAAAAGCCATACATCAACAACATCCAGAAACGCCACCGCCTTCTCTGCGCCTGAGCTCATTTGAAATGGACAGACGCAAAGTGAAAAAGTGTGCTGTAGTCTGATGAGCCCACATTTCAAATTGTTTTTGGAATTCATGGACATCGTGTTCTCCAGACAAAAGAGGAAAAAGACCATCCAGATTGTTACCAGCGCAAAGTTCAAAAGCCAGCATCTGTGATGGTATGGGGGTGTGATAGTGTCCATGGCATGGGCAACATACACATCTGTGATGGCACCATCAATGCTGAAAGGTACATCCAAGTTTTGGAGCAACACATGCTGCCATCCAAGCAACGTCTTTTTCAGGGACGTCCCTGCTTATTTCAGCAAGACAATGCCAAGCCACATTCTGTTACAAGAGCTTGGCTTCGTAGTAAAAGAGTGCGGGTACTAGACTGGCCTGCCTGCAGTCCAGACCTGTTGCTCATTGAAAATGTGTGGTGCATTATGAAGCGCAAAATACGACAACAGAGACCCCGGACTGTTGAACAACTGAAGTCGTACATCAAGCAAGAATGGGAAAGAATTCCACCTACAAAGCTTCAACAATTAGTGTCCTCAGTTCAACTTCATTGTCCCCAACTTCATTGGATTTGGGGTTGTAAAATTGAAAATCGATTTTTCAGCCAACTGGAAGAAGCCAAGCCAAGTCATGATATTGCTTTTATATGACTTTTCTCCCTTTTCTAGATGTTAATGGTGACACCTGAAAAATAAAAGATAGAGAGATCGAGATCCATCCATGTGAGGTCCAACCCTTCACTGTCAAACATTAGTGGAAATAAAGAATTTGTAGAACAGTAGGCAAAGACCAAAGTCCTAAATGACTTGCAATGATTAAGAAAAAAAAAAAAGAAACAGGAAGCAGCAGCAGAGAGCCGGAGGAGGTGGAGATACAGGGTGTGAGGCAGAGATTTGCCTGCCTTAGATTTCCACTGTGCCGCGGTTATGTAAGTCAGCAGTCCAGCCCGAGAAACCTTTTAAGATGGAGCTGTGAGGTCGAGTCAATTTCTTGTAAATGTACTCAGAAAAACTTAGAATTCCAAATATTTAACGCCATCAATAGTTTCCAGCAAGCATCAGCTGGGGGCCATCAACCTGCTGACAGCAGTGAAACCGAGTCTGCTGCAGATTTGTCATGTTAATAAAAATCAGGAAGTGCAGCAATGTCAAGAATACTTCTAAAAGGACATATAAAGAATTTGATATGAACTACTAATCCAGTTTTGTGAATAAGAAAAAAAGTATCTAAAATATTACCAGACTGCAAGTTATCATGTACAAATAGAAGGCCAAGGCCGCAGCGTACTGCACATGGCATATTTGAACATCCACAGCAGAATCCACACACCCACCCAGCAGGGAGGAATGGGGAAGGACAGCAGTTTGGGAGAATGAGACTGCATGCTTAAAGCTGTGTTTAGCCTTATGGCGTGTTTGAGCAAGTAACTGGCAAATAAAGCACAGGCTGCTGTTGGACACGAGAGGATCAGTGAGTCCTGACCGAGAAAGAACTTTTGGAGAAAACTTGAGGAGCATCTGTGTTTCTATGCTGCTATGAGACTGCAGCGGCTGAAAAAGAGCCAAAATATCTGGCCTGGGCCACAATAAAGCCCAAAATGTTTAATTAACAAAGGTTATCGGGGTGAAAAAAATAAATTCTCCATTGTTTGGTTCAAAATTTAAAGCTATATTTCTGATGCATTCACACAATGGGACTTGAGCTGGTTGCTGGTACTGATCCATTTGCTTGTGAAGTGAATCAATGTGTTGGTAAACGGAAATAAGAGACAGTTAGCATTGTAAATCTATGTTTAAGAAGTTACACTAAAATGAATAAATAAATAAGGTAAATAAATAAAAATCAATCACTCCAAGTTCTGTCATAACTTTTGTCATTCAATTTTTTTCCCCCACAGGACTTAAACTCATTTCAATAAAACCACATGGCAAGTAAATAACTGAATTTACTCTAACTAAAATAAATAAATACATTAGAAGTATTAGATTTAATCATTCAACATACTATAATATTCTGAAAATTTTAATTATAAAACTGAATACATCAGGAAATCGTTCCCAAAATACAGCGAGTGGCTCACTGAAATCTAAAATTAAAACGAGTGCTTGATTCAGTCACTATAGATAAAAATAATAATCATCTATATATGTAATAATTATCTCTTCATTAACCATTTGAAATTATCAATTAAATAAATGCCTATAATTTTGACTGGTTACAGCTTCTCGAGTACAAATTTTCTCATTTTATCAGTTTGAATCAATCAGTCAGGTTACAATCAGTCAACTGACTGACTGAATGTTATCTTTTGTTAATGGAGTTGAGGCCATGCCAGGTTGGCACCAAAGACTGCATATATACTGGACAAAGCCTAAGTGACGTCACCTATTGGTTTTCTATAGAGACTCGGAACAGTTGATATGAAGCCTGTATCTGGGCCATGATCTGGCCATCGCCATGTTCACAGCAGCTGTATGATGAACTCATTAACGCGGAAAGGGATGAGCGCGGGTGACTCCTTGTGTGACGAAAGACGCCTGAACACACCCCTTCTTTAGAGTCCGAAGCCCCTAACCTACGTTCAGGTATTTATTTTTAATCATATTTTGGGGGATTCGCCCAGTGGTTCTCTGAACAGTTTACTTTGTTAAAAGTTATGAGCAGCGTATTTTCTCAGTGATTATGCATTAAGCAGACCCAAAGGATGAAGCTACTGACAGCTGCTAAAAGTGCTAACAGTGTTAGCATACACCACTAAATTCAACGACAATTTCACTCAACACGAATATTGCAGCAGAACCGTTATGTTTCACCACACAACAAGCCATTATTCCAGGTGTTTGTAATGAAATACTCCAAAACAACAGACATAGCCTCCACTACCAACCGCACTGAGCAGACTCTAAGCTAAGATAAAATGCTGGGATCAGCCGCTGTCACTCATAGCGACCACGCCCCCACATTTACAGAACTTCTTCGCTTGTAATGTCTTAAACTAAGAAGTTAGAAGAAAAAAAAAAAAAAATCACTCTCCCGTATAGTTGTCATGGAGGATGAAACTATCTATAGAACCAAAACCAAAACCACTTTTTGTACCAGGCTATAAACATATTTATTTCTGCTCTAAAGTTGGACATTTTAACATGAAGCCCTATGGGAAAGTGCTCTGTTTTGGAGCAAGCCTCAAGCAGCACTTCCAAGGAACTGCACTGCCACAACGGCTTCTTCTGACGCTCTCGGGGTTTTCCGCTTTGTTGGAAACCACCTCCACCCAATGCATGCTGGGACAGGCTCCAGAAGCTCCTACAATCCATAATAGTATAAGTGGTAAACAATGAATGGATGAAGGGACAGATGGACAGACAGATGATGGATGAATGGAGGGACAAAATTATAGAAATATGGAGGATGGACAGAAGGGTGGATGGATGACAGATGAACAAAGGGATGATGTATGGATGGATGGACAGATGGACCAATAGCTCGACTGACTGAGCGATGGATAGATAATAGATGGATGGATGAATGCTGGATGAATGATGGCGGACTGGATGATAGATGGATTGAAAGATAGCTGGATAGACTGAAGGGTGGATGGACGGCTGGATGGATGGATGAATGGATAGTCAAACACCTTAGGTCAAGGTCAAGCAAAACATCTTTTGTTATTTTTCTCAACAACCAAGAAGCCTATTAGATGATCTAAAGCATATAATGATCAGCAATTCTGTATTTGTGAGTGATTTCTATGAATCTGGAACTAACATCCCTTTTTGCCATTTTTCTGATATTTTAGTGGCTGAACAATTAACTGTACACTTATCAATAGATTTATTAACAGTAAAAACAAACATGAGTTACAGCACACTGTAATGTTAATTTCACCTGACTGATGCATACTCTACATGGATATCCTCCACCAGGCCAACTCTGTGTGTATATGCAGGTCATGTTCCTTTGAGATTCAACACAAAATCAAAAAGAAACAGGGCATGTGATGTGGACATTAAAATAATGAAAGAAATGCCACAGTATGTCTCAGATTTGTACATGTCCCTCCAGGACTTTATTCAGGTATATGGAATATGGTGGAGACGTCCATACTTGGCTGTTCAAGAGCTTTAGGATAGAGAAGGAGGCTGTGGAAGGAGGCACCTGGACAGCAGGCATGAACAGAAGTAGGACATAGACTCAGGTGGAGGAAACTGCTGCTGTTTCACATCGTCAGGACTACATGCTCCCCACAGATTATTTTTCTGCACAGTGCAGCATGTGACCCCTCATACCTTACATAATATTTCATATTAGAATTGTGAAGGCTCAGGTTTCTGCCAAAGAAGCGTCTACTGAACAACAAACAGGGCTTTTCAGTTTTGTGCAAACCAAATAAAACATCTGAGTGAGATGAATGTGCTGTGCAGCGTCAAACACTGAACTGGACCAAAAGTTGACTCCCATTTGAAGAGCAACTTACATCCTCATGCATGGCGGGCCTTGTACTGACAGCAGCCTTTAAATGTGAAATTCGGAATTTGACTTGGATGCACATTCCTGAACAGTCCAGCAGGTGCCAGTGTTCTGCAGGTGTCATACAAACGACAATGAAATTCAAGCATAGCAGTGCCTAAATTACCATCATCCACTAACCATCCAGCAGATCATGGACAAGTCTGTGGGATATTACATCAGAAAAAGGGTTGCATTTTGAATTGTTTTGGTGCATCAATGTTAACCATGGTGTAATCACAATCGACATCATGTGCTCTTTTTATGTGGTGAGTTACAAGATGATGGCAATTATTGTTTTTAGGATATTGCTTACATCAGTGTTTCCTAATCCTGGCCCTCAACAACATACTGCACATAGTCCTTTTGTCCTTGAGCTAATGAGAGCAGATCAGCTCAGTCAGGTGCGTTCACTTAAAGGTATACCACCACTAAGCTTTTTAAGATTTAAGGCATAAAAAGAATTTTCTTTGGCACCACTATAATTTTATTTATTATCCTTTAAATAGCGGATCTGTAATATGACTGCCAATATGATCAAAATTTGTGTCGTCTAGAAAAAAAATAATAAAACGTTCCCCTGAAGGGGAAAATTTCAAAATAACAGACAGCCTTGAACTACTTATGGTACCGAGCCATACAGTCTATGATAGCGAGGGATGCTGGGAAGCACACGGTGACAACCAATCAGAGTCAAAGAGAATAGATGTCACTCTGATGGACTTTAGTCAATAGCCACAAGCGGTGATGTGGAAGCACTGCTGCCATCTTGAACCGCTGATAAGGTTGGCATTCATGACAGTGTAATTTAATATACTTTTTTGTCTTGGTGGATCATTATTTGGGTTTATTTTCATCATGAGTGGAATAGTGAAGACACGATGGATAGCCGTGGTGAATGCTGGGACCGTTGCAATTAATGAAATAATTACAGAAAAGACTTTCAGCTCTTAAAATAATTGATTTATTTTCTTCTTGTTGGCAGCTGAGAAACGCATCCGGAGGAAACACAGAGGAACTTCTTTAAAAACACTGCGGTTATTCACACGCAACTCCACGAAAAGGAGATAAAGTACTTCCAGACATCTTATGTGGATAAGTTTTTGTCAACCTGTGATTTTTAACTCGGAGAGAAACAAACTTCATTTACTCTGTGTGCTGTCAACGGGTCAGATTAAAAAACATTTACTCTGTGTGCTGCGTCTCCTTCAAATGTAATTTTTTTTTTTTGTTCATTTAAAGAAAATTAAATACAGGATCTAACAGCGATTCTTGTTGTGTGGGCCGCTGAAGAGGCGGTACTGCTGGCCCACCACCAGAGGGCGCCCTGCCTGAAGTGCGAGCTTCAGGCACGAGAGGGCGCCGGAGCAACCGGGAGTGACAGCCGTCACTCATCAACAAGCACCAGCTGTCACTCATCATCATCAACCACATCTCCATAAAAGCCGGGCAGCATCTTCACCTCACTGCCGAGAAATCATCTACCGATCAGGTAAACACTCAGCCATGGCTTTGTGTCATACAACTTTCTGAACATTTGCAGGCATACCTGTTTGACTGGTCAGCAGCTAGAAGCTGGGAGGAGACGACGTCTTCACTCCTCGGATAAGTAGTCCTTCAGGCGCTGCACGTTTTTGTTCCTGTGTGACTGTGATTGAGAGGTGGAGGTGTTTCCCACCCTTTCTGACTGTTTGCTGGGTGTTCACGCACCCACTTTCACCTGTCTGTTCTTCCTGCCAGCAGTACCCGATCTGACAGCCGGAGGCAGTGGCCACCTGGGGACCCAGCGCTTGGTGGCTCCGGGGTGCTTCAGATCCGGTGGCAGTGGAAAGCGTGTGAGATCAGGCTCTTTTCTGGACGGGCGTCTTCTATCCTCGAGCCTGCCCACACGTCACCGTGACTTGTTGACTGTTGATCTCAATTGTGTTGTCTGTTGCTCTGTTGTGCACATTCACAACATTAAATTGTTATATTTTGGCTTATTCCATTGTCCGTTCATTTGCGCCCCCTTTTGTGGATCCATGTCCCTACACTTTCACAACAGGATTTCTCGGCCAGCGTCATGGATCCTGAGGGGTGTCAACCATCGACTGAACCGCCAATGGAAACACAGGGTGCACAGGCGTCGGCAGGAGGCGTGTTGAGTGAGCTGCAGCACATCTTAACCGCCTTCACTGCTCGGTGGGACTTAGTAACCAAGCAGAACGTTATACTCAATCGGAGGATGGAGGCTCTCACCGCCCAGGTGGAATCGCGCACTCAGGGCGCTGCAGCAGCACCTCCTCCAGCTGACCGAGCACTAGATACAGACATTCCAGTGGTGATTCAACGAACCCCCCCCCCCCCCCCCGAAGCATACATAAGCCCTCCGGAACCATACGGAGGTTGTGTCGAGACGTGCGCGGACTTCTTAATGCACAACGTCCCGTCATGTACGCGTCAGATGCCAGCCGGGTGGCTTATGTCATTAATTTGCTTCGAGGAGAGGCACGCGCCTGGGCTACGGCGCTCTGGGAGCAAAATTCACAGCTCCTAACGACATATACTGGGTTTGTGAGGGAGTTTAAACAGGTGTTTGATCAACCCAATAGAGGCGAGACCGCTTCGACCGTGCTGCTGTCAATGAGACAGGGACGTCGGAGTGCAGCCGAGTATGCAGTCGACTTCCGCATCGCGGCTGCGAGGTCCAGCTGGAATAACGTTGCACTCCGCGCCGCCTTAGTAAACGGACTGTCTCCGGTCCTGAAGGAGCACCTGCTGGCTAAGGATGAGCCGCGGGATTTTGACGGGCTTGTCGACCTGGTCATACGGTTAGACAACCAGTTAGAAGAACACCGTCGGGAGCGGGGCGAAGGGCGTGGCCGGGCGCAAGCCGTCCCTCTTCCTTCCGGGTCCGAAAGGGTGCCGCCGTCCCCACGCTCCACAGTCGGAGAGCTCCGTGGAGCAACAGCTCCCCCTGCTGACGAAGCTATGGACACGAGCAGGGCTAAAGTAAAATCACATGACAGACAATGGAGGCTGGCTCGCGGAGAATGTTTTTTCTGTGGCTCTAATGAGCACATACAAAGAAACTGCCCCAAGCGGTTAAACTTCAACGCCCGCCCTTAGAGACTGGGTTAAGGGTGGGCCATAACATCCACGCGGGGAGAGCCCGTAGATCTGCACGCATCCCAGTGACGATCCTTTGTGGGGATCTTACCCTTCACGCTCCAGCACTGGTGGACACGGGGTCTGAAGGGAATCTGCTGGACAGCAGATGGGCCAGGGAGGTAGGGCTTCCTCTAGTGGCTCTACCTTCCCCACTGAAGGTACGGGCACTAGATGGCACCCTTCTCCCATTAATCACACACCAGACACCACCTGTGACTTTGGTGGTGTCTGGAAATCACAGGGAGGAGATTGTGTTCTATGTAACACCTTCTACCTCCCGAGTGATTTTGGGATTTCCATGGATGTTAAAGCACAATCCCCGGATTGATTGGCCGTCTGGGGTAGTGACGCAGTGGAGCAACACCTGCCACCGGGAATGTTTAGGATCCTCGGTTCCACCCGGTGTGACAGCTAATGAGGAGGTTAAAGTCCCCCCCAATCTGTCGGCGGTGCCTGAGGAGTACCACGATCTTGCTGACGTCTTCAGCAAAGATCTGGCACTCACTCTTCCCCCGCACCGTCCGTATGATTGTGACATTGATTTGATCCCATGTGCTGAGTACCCGTCCAGCAGGTTGTACAACCTCTCTCGTCCTGAGCGCGAATCAATGGAGACCTACATCCAGGACTCCTTAGCTGCCGGGTTGATCCGGAACTCCACCTCCCCGATGGGTGCAGGTTTCTTTTTCGTGGACAAAAAGGACGGCGGACTCCATCCATGCATAGACTACTAAGGGCTGAACGAAGTCACGGTTCGCAATCGATACCCGCTGCCTCTGCTAGATTCTGTGTTCACGCCCTTGCATGGAGCCCAAATCTTCACCAAAGTAGATCTTAGGAATGCGTATCACCTGGTTCGGATCCAGAAGGGAGACGACGGGAAGACTGCATTTAACACCCCGTTAGGTCACTTTGAGTACCTGGTCATGCCGTTCGGCCTCACCAATGCGCCCGCGACGTTCCAGGCATTGGTTAATGATGTCTTGCAGGATTGCCTGCACCGGTTCGTCTTCATATATCTGGATGACATCCTCATCTTCTCCCCGGATCCTGAGACTCATGTGCAGCATGTACGTCAGGTCCTGCAGCGGTTGTTGGAGAACCGGCTGTTTGTGAAGGGCAAGAAGTGCGAGTTCCACCGTACTTCTTTGTCCTTCCTGGGGTTCATCATCTCCTCCAACTCCGTCGCACCCGATCCGGCCAAGGTAGCGGCGGTGAGAGATTGGACCCAACCGACAAGCCGTAGGAAGCTGCAACAGTTCCTCAGCTTTGCTAATTTCTACAGGAGGTTTAATAAGGGCTATAGCCAGGTAGTTAGCCCCCTGACGGCCCTGACCTCCACTAAAGTCCCCTTCACCTGGTCGGATCGGTGCAAAGCCGCGTTTAAGGAGTTGAAACGTCGGTTCTCGTTTGCACCCGTTCTGGTGCAGCCCGATCCCAATCGCCAGTTTGTTGTCGAAGTGGATGCCTCTGACTCAGGGATAGGAGCTGTGTTGTCCCAGAGTGGAGAGTCCGATAAGGTTCTCCATCCTTGTGTTTTCCCGTAGGTTGACCCCGGCAGAGCGGAACTACAATGTCGGCAATCGGGAACTCCTAGAGGTGAAAGAGGCTCTTGAGGAGTGGAGACACCTGTTGGAGGGAGCTACGGTGCCCTTCACGGTTTCACGGACCATCGGAACCTGGAGTACATCCGGACCGCGAAGCGTCTGAACCCCAGGCAAGCCCGCTGGTCACTGTTCTTCGGGCGTTTTGACTTCCGGATCACCTACCACCCCGGGACCAAAAATCAGCGATCTGACACCCTGTCCCGGGTCCACGAAGAGGAAGTCAAGGTCGAGCTGTCAGATCCACCGGAACCCATCATCCCCGAGTCCACTATCGTGGCAGCCCTCACCTAGGACGTGGAGAAGACCGTCCGGGAGGCCCTGGCAAAGAACCCGGACCCAGGGACTGGCCCAAAGAACAGACTTTACGTCCCACCAGAAGCCAGAGCTGCAGTCCTGGACTTCTGTCACAGGTCCAAGCTCTCCTGTCATCCTGGGGTGCGAAGAACCATGGCAGTGGTCCAGCAGCGCTTCTGGTGGGCGTCTATGGAAGCCGACGTCCGGGAGTACGTCCAGGCCTGCACCACCTGCACCAGGGGAAAGGCAGACCACCAACGGGCACAGGGACTCCTCCAGCCGTTACCTGTACCCCACCGCCCCTGGTCCCACATCAGCCTGGACTTCGTCACGGGCCTCCCGCTGTCCCAGGGCATGACCACCATCCTCACGATAGTGGACCGGTTCTCCAAGGCGGCCCACTTCGTGGCCCTCCCGAAGCTCCCGACAGCCCAGGAGACTGCAGACCTCCTGGTCCACCACATCGTATGTCTGTATGGGATTCCATCCAATGCCGTCTCTGACCGTGGTCCCCAGTTCTCCTCGCAAGTCTAGAGGAGTTTCTGTAGGGAACTGGGGGCCACCGTGAGCCTCTTGTCTGGGTACCATCCCCAGACTAACGGACAGGTAGAGCGGGCCAACCAGGAATTGGAACAGGCCCTCTGCTGCGTGACCTCAGCACACCCGACGGCCTGGAGCAACCATCTGGCCTGGATCGAGTACGCACACAACAGCCAGGTTTCATCTGCCACCGGCCTCTCCCCGTTTGAAGTATGTTTGGGGTACCAGACCCCATTGTTTCCGCTTGTGGAGGGAGAGGTCGGGGTGCCCTCGGTCCAGGCCCATCTGAGGAGGTGCCGTCGGGTGTGGCGCGCTGCCCGCTCTGCCCTGCTCAAAGCCCGGACGAGGGCCAAGGCCCATGCAGACCGCCGGCGTTCCCTGGCCCCTGTATACCAGCCCGGGCAGGAGGTTTGGCTGTCAACAAAGGACATCCCATTACAAGTGGAATCCCAGAAACTGAAAGACCATTACATTGGCCCATTCTCAATCCTCAAGGTCCTCAGCCCGGCCGCAATGATGCTGAAGCTGCCAGCTTCACTGCGGATTCACCCAGTTTTCCACGTATCCCGGATCAAGCCTTACCACACCTCTTCCCTCTGCACTCCCGGACCGGCGCCACCTCCTGTCTGGATCATCGATGGGGAGCCGGCCTGGACAGTGCGTAGGCTCCTGGACGTCCGTCGACGGGGCCGGGGTTTCCAGTATCTGGTGGACTGGGAGGGTTATGGACCCGAAGAACGCTCCTGGGTGAAGAGGAGCTTCATCCTGGACCCGGCCCTCCTGGCCGACTTCTACACCCGTCACCCGGACAAGCCTGGTCGGGCGCCAGGAGGGGGGGGTCCTGTTGTGTGGGCCGCTGTGCTGGCCCACCACCAGAGGGCGCCCTGCCTGAAGTGCGGGCTTCAGGCACGAGAGGGCGCCGGAGCAACCGGGAGTGACAGCCGTCACTCATCAACAAGCACCAGCTGTCACTCATCATCATCAACCACGTCTCCATAAAAGCCGGGCAGCATCTTCACCTCACTGCCGAGAAATCGTCTACCGATCAGGTAAACACTCAGCCGTGGTTTTGTGTCATACAACTTTCTGAACATCTGCAGGCGTACCTGTTTGACTGGTCAGCAGCTGGAAGCTGGGAGGAGACGACGTCTTCGCTCCTCGGATAAGTAGTCCTTCAGGCGCTGCACGTTTTTGTTCCTGTGTGACTGTGATTGAGAGGTGGAGGTGTTTCCCACCCTTTCTGACTGTTTGCTGGGTGTTCACGCACCCACCATCACCTGTCTGTTCTTCCTGCCAGCAGTACCCGATCTGACAGCCGGAGGCAGTGGCCACCTGGGGACCCAGCGCTTGACTCGTGACTCTGGGGTGCTTCAGATCCGGTGGCAGTGGAAAGCGTGTGGGATCCGGCTCTTTTCTGGACGGGCGTCTTCTATCCTCGAGCCTGCCCACACGTCACCGTGACTTGTTGACTGTTGATCTCAATTGTGTTGTCTGTTGCGCACATTCACAACATTAAATTGTTATATTTTGGCTTATTCCATTGTCTGTTCATTTGCGCCCCCTGTTGTGGGTCCGTGTCCCTACACTTTCACAACAATTCTTCCTGTATTTTGTTTGGGATTTGTTTATAATGGAAATAGAGACATTTAAAAGCATCTACAAATATGAACCACAGTTTAGAAAACTTGCACTCTAATGACCAACACAAAGCAACACCAATGCAAAGTAAAGATAAAAGTAAAAATATTCCACAGGTGGGAATTGAACCCATGACTTTCTCACTGTGAGGCAGCAGTGCTAACCACTAAGCCACTGTGCTGCCTAATTTTGAAACATGTTTCATAAATAAACCGATGTTATAACACTTGGATTTCAGCAGAAACTAAATTTTGTCAGATTATTTAAATCTGAAAGGCTGTATACCTTTAATGAAGAGTTGTGCGAGCAATACAACATCCTAAAGCATATAGTGATCAACAAAGTACTGGTGATTGATTGGTATGAATTACTTGTAAATGGAGTCACTTAGAAGTCATATGATAAAGTCATACAAAGTTAAAAATGCCATTACAGAGAGATGTAGTATGTTGTACATTTATGTCGTGAGATTAGAGCACACAGGGTATGCATCAGCCCTCTGATATTGTATCTCTCGAATAACAACTAATGAAGCAGATTTTTGGGAAGTTGCAGAGTATTACACATGTTGTGATGGTCACTTTTACACTATAGTTGGGAAAACCAATCTGCTTGAACCACATGTACATATTTGCTGCTAGATGCAGTACAGAAGAGGAAGACAAAGGCAGCGCCCAGCTCAAGTGTCATGACTGGTTTTCAACCAACACATGAATTCTCTGATATTATTCCATTCTTCCCACTTCCAGGCAAGAAACAAATATGTAATGCCTTTGGCACAGCTTAGGTAAAACTAAATGGATGATTTCTGTGTGTTTCTTGATGTGGAACTGAAGCTGGATCAGGAACAGCATCCAGCATAAAGCTTGTAGCAAATCCCACTTTGGATCTGTACTGAATCCACTGTGATGACACTAAATAACCGAGGCAGTGGAATAACAACATGATTTTCTTTGTTGGAAATAAATTCAATTCATTCAAGTAAGTTCATAGGAAATGACACACTGACAAGTATCAAACAAATATCTTGTTTTCAGAGTTTAATACAATTTTCACATCACCTTTTATTATTTATTAGATTTTAAAACAAAGAACACAAATGTTCTGTCCTAACATTCTGCTACAACTATATATACTCAGAATGTAAAGAATGAGCATAGCATATCTACTGTTCAACTAATGGTGACTTAATGGTGCATTTACACATAGGCAAGACACGTTACGAATGTCATATTTGTGTCATTCTTGGCACATTGCTGATATTCTTAACGTGACATAACGCATTTGAATAGGTTTCTAGGTTAATAATGCATGTTAGTGCGTGATATTCGTGATTTTCGTGGAGCATGTTTTTGGCTGTCAAAAAAATCTTCCACGAATGTCACTCACCACCCTCATTTTGTCTCATGTTGTGGAGGTCGCAACTGAGCGTGTTGATCCGTCTTGATGACTGGTGATCCTTAATAGAGTGTGACAGTGTTCTTCTCTGACGTGCGCAGAATTAAACCCTGCTGCACCACATTCAGTTTCATTGCTGCAGTATGCTGAAGAAGGACCGTGACACGAAGTCGGCTAAAAGCCTTGTTTTAATGCTCCTCAGCATGCTCCTGCAGGTGTTCCACGTACTGCTGCTCCTGATGTTTGGGAAAACGAGTGAGACGAGAGTCGCGTGGAGCAACACATCTGGCTCTCTCACTCTCTTCCTCCTTTCTGCGCCACTCCATGGCACAGAGCCTAACTAAGCATGCAATCACAGTTCTTCTGCTTCTGCTGCTTCTTCTGCTGGATTTTGAGGCGCAAACGGGATCTGAATTGTTCAGCAATTGACGGTTGGATGAATATGGGTGTGTGTGGAGACAATTCTCCTCATTCACAATGTGAATGTCACTTAATGATGCGCTGTTACGCCCGATAGCGCGCAACAATGCGGAACATTATTCTTGACCATGCATAATGGTTCCTGGTAATTCTCCAGCAACACGTGCCATTAATCATAACGTGTGGTAACAGGTTGCAGCAGTTCCTGAGGACACCTGACGCCTCTGCCCCGAATCATCACATTCGTGATCAGCGGCCAAGAATGTATACTTCGTAGCATTCGTGACAGAAGAAAACAGAAGTTATATTATGTTAGAAATAATGTGACAATCAGTCCTAAAATCATTTGGGGATGGTTTGTCATAGGTAACTAGGAATATATTCTAGAAGACATACCTTACTGAATTTTCATGTAGTGGGCTGTCAATCACATGAAAAATGTAATTGTTAGAACATGTAAACTAGATAGATAACAAGGTATGGCCACCATAATGACCATAATGTGTTCCGTATTTGATCTCTGATGGGTACTGGCTGGCAACCAATATCCATCAGAGATCAAATACAGCTGATCAACTC
The DNA here is from genome assembly GCF_902500255.1 of Thalassophryne amazonica. Classification (NCBI taxonomy): domain Eukaryota; kingdom Metazoa; phylum Chordata; class Actinopteri; order Batrachoidiformes; family Batrachoididae; genus Thalassophryne; species Thalassophryne amazonica. The sequence continues at coordinate 31,296,478 of NC_047112.1, read as the reverse complement.
CCACATCTCCAGAAAGATGTTCACACTTCATCACGTATGAGTTCAAGTGTCACAACAACTTGATTTGATAGCAATTATGGGCATGTACAGTACCACTGCCCACCACTCTATCCAGATCATTTTACACACACTGGTAACTAGGAGTGAGGGGATGTCACCTCTTTTTTTAATATCTAATAAATATTGCATGATTGCTTGGAGAATTCATATTTTTCCACAGTTGTATGTGACTATATCAGCACACAAAACTCCTTGCTCCTGCTAATTGTGTGAGCAGTCTGCTGATGTACAGTAAATCTAGACCTCACGATACCCAAGGAAACAAATAACACCTAAAAACTCCAACTTATTGTTTTGGTCTGTGGCGGTTCAAAGCTCAGCTGGCTCAGCGGCACATTGCAGCTGCCACCAGGAGTTAATGGATATCACACTGTGCTCCTCCTGGAGAAGGAGCTTCACAGATGTGGTGAGGGAAGCAATGCAAATGGTTGGTGTGATGGAAGAAGATGTGGAGGACAGGGTGAGATGAGATGGATGATCTGCTGTGGAGACCCCTAATGGAAGCAGCTGAAAGAAGAAGAAGAAGAAGAAGAATACAGTGTGCTCTTACCGTGATCTGAGTTGAGCCTGCGCCTCCTCAAAGTCGTTTCGCAGGAAGAGATCCAGGGCAGCCATGCAGTCCTCCAGAGACTTTGACAGGTCTGACTGTGAGCACCTGGACACCCAAAACAAAAACAAAATGTGGGCAAGAAGGAAGAAAAAGTGCTGAACATGTTTTCTAAGTGACAGACCAGGCTGAGGTCAGAACTGTGAGATCTTGATGAATTGCTTTGACCAAAATAGTAAATGTGACATACAACCTTGTTCAAAATATCTACTGTCAGCACCCACTAGACTTTCACAGAGACTGAAAATGCACAAGTTCTGACTTTGTCATAAAAACCCAGTGGAACCACATCACGAGGCTCTAACTACAACTGTTTGCTCTCATTTTTCACATCAGCCACAGTAAAGTTGTTCTCATTTGCAGCTACAAACATAGTCACCAAACTTTGACAATCAACACAGAAAACAACTTCAACAACATGACACACACACATGCATATTTGTTTAAGGAAGAGCTTTGTTGTTAATGTAACTGCTACTTGCAAAAAAGCAGCAATCATTAGCATGCACACCTCTGCCAAAAGCTAAAACAATCTTTATTACAATTTTGGTCAAAGGATATCTCCAGAATCTGTACTGAGATCTTCATTATCACTCAAATTTCACTAAGTTTCACAAAAAAATAATTACTTTCCAACTAATCCAGCTGTCAGAAACAGGCAGACAGACCAATGAAGGAGATGATCAACAACACAGAGCCATGTATGAGTATCGTACGAGAGTCTGCGGTCGCAGCGCTGGATGTCTAACGTGAATGTTCCTTCATCGTGAGCGAGCCGGCATTTTCTAATCGGGCAAAATATTTACGAATGTGAAATGTTTTCGTGTGCATTTTCAGTGTGCAAGTAAATAGGCAAGTGAACACACAGAAAAAAAGTTTGCAAAATATGTGTTAAAATACCATTCTTACGTGGATATCGAGCCAGTAAAATTAAATTATATTAAATTATGTAAGGAACGCATGAAACTTACCCTGAGACACACACATTCCGAAATATTAGTGTTGAAAGTTTACACGGATCTGATCTTTTCCAGTTTCAATCAATTCCTTTTTGAATGATCATTCCTGAGTCACAATTTATTCCAGGCACTGCCAGGCAATATCAAGGTACAGAAGTTGAAGTTGAACATGTCATAATCAAAACAAGTTAATGTTGAAAGTTTACACAGATCTGATATGTTCCAGCTTCCAAATTCTGCAGACATAACAAGGCACAATATCCTGATACACACAATCCAGACTGGGCCCACACGTCGCATTAATTAATTCCAGATGGTAAATCCATTTTTTGTATTGTACTGAATTAATTCAGCTTTGAGTAAAATTCAATTCCAGGTGGTTTCTAAATCCGTCTCCTAAATACATGCTATACAACTTCATATTCATGCATTGCACAGGCATGATGTTCTGCAACATACACCAGTTGATCACCCAAAAGTCATGGAAAAGAAACAAGAACAACCGAAACTACTTAGTTATGGAAGGAAATGTTGGCTCCCTTCTTCCTCCGGTTGTGGCATTGCCAACTTGCACAGCTTTCCGGCATTTTCCAGCTGTTTCTTGACAAGAGCTATGAGTGTCGGTGCACACTAGCCACCGAGTTGCCCGATGTGAAATTGGCGACCACGCCTATTGTCGGCACGTGTCTCAGTGCGATTACAGACTCTAGTGCTCATATAGGGGAAACCGGGGCACAGTGGATCAGAAATGTTGTTTTGTGACAGCATAAACACATTATGCATAAGTTTAGATCATTCTATTGTGGATTTAATACAGCAAGTTATTGTTTATAAGGCTGTGTTATTTATTTTGCCCCAAGTGTAATTTACAGGTGTTTAAAATCAATTTAAAAATTTTTGATCCAGTGTGCCCTGGACACTAATTCACAGGGCACAGTGAATCAACTTAGAATATAATGAAAAAACACATGATTATAAAGATTTCTTCAACATTATTAAATATATGCTGATGCATATACAAACTAGAATCCAGCAAACCAGCTATGTAATGTGTGAGTGTCTTATATAGTGATAGAAGTCCTTTAGAAACTATTATAAATACAACTGTCATAATTTCTGTTCATACATGAAAGCAGTTGTTTATATACACAAATTATTTAAATAATTCATGGAAAAAATAAATGTATAAGCTTCAACAAGTAATATTTGTCATCCACTTGATACTGGGGCTTAATAAATCACTTTCTAGACTGATTCACTGTGCCCCGGCTGCATGTGACACACGAGTCATGTTATCAAATAGCTGATAGTCTGGAGAAGACATAACACATGCTCATCAGTTGGATGGGACAGTCTTCTAACTAATAATTTTTTGGGCCACCTTTCCTTTGTTGTGAGACATAAATACAAAGACACTGACATCCACGAAATTTACTGTTGATAGGAAAAAACTGACTTCACTTGCCACTTCGTTTTACCCTTAATGTATCCAAAAACAACACTAATTTATAAGGGGGATGTCTTTATCCATAACAAATATGGCATAACTGCTGTAAATATATATGTAATTTTGCAGATATGGCTTCTGATTCACCGTGCCCCAGTTTCCCCTACGGCTCTGTGATCAATAATGACCAACACAGCTGCTCACATTCATAATAATGGCAGCTCATTTCAGCTTCTATTGTCCTGAATGTACAAGCTTGATGTGATTTATAGTTTCCATTAAATATGCAGAACAGATATTGAATTTTCAAGGTCATATTGATCATTTTGATGTTTGAGTCCAAAATATAGTAGAACCACATCATATTCTACATTACTGGCAGCAGTGATGGCTGCAGAAAATGTTAATTGAGGCTGAGGGGGTAGTGTGTCAGCACACTGAAATGTCTCAATAGCATAAAGAAATTTTAGGGCATGTAAGTTAATATAAAAGTAAAGGCACTATGTCATAGTATATAATAAATTGAAAACTCTATATCTTTGGGTCACCTCGTGTTTATCACTTTAAGATTCTCACATGAGATGAAGTAAGAAATCAGTAATTGGCATATCAAATTCCAATTTGCATAGATTTTCAGTCATTCAAGAGCAGGAAAAAGTATCTAAATAATTAAACCAAGGGAGCCAGAACGCAATGTTGGATCTCCGCAATTTAGGGCTGCAGGGAATTGAAAATAACTGCCAATGCAATTTTTTTTGCCCATGGCGACATAAATTGCAATACTGTATATGAATATCTTGCAGGCTTTTTCAGGATACTCTCAAAACACCTGAAAATGTTGTAGCAGTACATATGCCAGGCATATATGTGACACTGTAACCCTTCCACTGTGTATGTTTTTGTGGAAATTCCACAAAAAATAAGAGTGCTCTGAGAGCACAATAGCCCCCCGCTGGCAAATGCTGCTTTGGAACAAGTGGTTACTACATTCTGATAACATTTCAAGGTATCTGATAGTTGATTTCAGAATGCAGACACTACCTCATGAAACTGACAGTGTCTAGGTTTGTTAATCAAGGGCCATAACTGCCAAAATCTGTCATTCTTGATCAATATTACAATATGTGTATTACCAACCTCTAAAAAGGAGCAGCCTTATGTGACAAGCAGGTTTCCGAGGTCCTCAGACCAAGGATGTACCAAGGTCTAGGCTGAAGACTGAAGGAGACTGTGCATTTGAGGTTGTGGCTCCCAAACTGTGGAATGCACTGCCACTGCACCTATGTTCTGTGGACTCTGTTGGAACCTTTAAGAAGAAGCTCAAGACCCACTTGTACAGGCTTGCTGTTAACTAGTTTTATGTTACCTCTGTTTTTAATTTCTGTGTATCACAAATTACTGTAAAGATTTTATCTTGAAAGGTGCTATACAAATAAACTTTACTTACTTACTAGGATCATAACTCAGGAATTGATGAAGGACTTGGAGCCATCAGACAGAAATGTGACATTGTCCACCTTTAAGGGAACATTGAGTCGCAATGCCCAAAAAGGATGTCAAATACAATTGAAAAACAAGAAGGGGCACTGAGAGAGTGCAACACCCATGCAACATCCATCGAGTTAATTCAGGTCTGAAAGCATGTGCTAAAGCCCCACGTGCTGGATGGCAATCAACTATATCTAGGACAGCCAGGTGAAATGTGGGCAACCCTTTGGCCTTGTTCCAGCTGTTGGTGTCCTCAACACTGAGGCACCTGTGTGCTGGATCATGCACAGAAAATCATGCCACATGACCATAATATTATAGTTGATGTTTGCTCACAATGACTGAGCCAATCAGGTGCTAATGGACACCTGAATCACCGAATCAGCTGGTTGCAGAGCAGCGAGAGATAGAAATGTGTAGGTTAGGTGGTACCTGAGGACTGGGGTAAGACGCACTGCAATGGGCTATGCCCAATCATCTCCTGATCTCAAGGGCTAGAGGCTCAAACTGCCAAAATAAGTGAATGTCTTTGCAAGTTCAACATTTTTAGTGCAAGTCATTGATCTAGGACTACCACAAACCAGACACTCAGCTTCTTAAATGCTGCAACCAGGGTATCCAATAAGTCCACAGAGATCATAGTATAGGTCTACATGTGACCAATCAATCAGCCTCCATATAAGGACTGTGTCAAAAGCCACGCTGCTTCCTGTAAGCCTGGTCCTGTCAGGTCTCAGAAGCTCAGCAGGGTAGGTCCTGGTTAGTACTTGGACGTCTTAGGAAGACTGTGTGTGCTTCTTCAGGTAAAACTGAAGTTGTGTCAGGAAGTGCATCCAGCATAAAACTTGTGCCAAATCACAATGTGGATCTATTGTGGTGACCTTGAACAAAAGTGGGGGCAGCCAAAAGATGAGCAACAATAGAGGTACTGGTTTAAAAATTTGATCTTGACCTGTGACCTTGAATTTTAACTGATTTTTCAACCACTAAAACCGCTAAACATCTTTGAAAAATAAAAAGCAGATTAATTCTTCAAACGTCTACACCACTGTGGTGATAATAGGGGATAAAATGTCAGGCTTCAGTCTTATGAGCACATACTCACAGACACATGGTGCAGCTCCACCTAATGACATGCGGGTGACTGCTGCACTCATCATGTGAACAGAAACAGGCTGTGCACTTCCTTATAACAAGACAGGCAGCTGCTGCTACACAAAACTACACATCTCTGATCAATGTGTAAAAATGCATTTATTGTGGTTAACAGTAATGATGTTAGTGTGACATAAAGAAAAGCATTTCTGACTCTTTTTATGCAGTTCAGTCGATGTTAACTGCAGCTTTCAGCAATATGGAGTTTAAAAAAGCCTATGTCAATAAACATTTTTATAACATCCAAAAGACATATATTGTGATGTCACACAGCCTTGTATGGAATGTTATTAAATCTGCTTCAAACTGGTTCAGAAATGTGAAGATGGAACCCAAAACAGGAAACACAGATTCTGCTCGGAATGAACCGAGTGTGAGAAAAAAAAATACTGGTTTGGTCCCTAATTCTTTCGTCTGATCTAATCCAATCCAACACTTGTTTTATTGTGCCATTTTTGTTCGTAAAAGTACAGGACTGACCAGAGTTACTTCTAATTCAAGCAACTACGTAACAGCAGAATGTGAAGCCACCAGATGAAGTACGATGCAAATAATGTTAAAGGAACCGTCAACATCAAGTTTGACGTCGGATGTATAAATGAATATTTACCCATTAGCTCTGTGCTATGTACGTAATGTCGTTTTCTCATCTGATAAAAAGAACACACACACAGGAGGTATGTGTGACTGTAACATAATGGCTTTGATAGGAATCAGACACTCTGATGGCATACATCTGTGTTTCTCATTGTCCTATTCAGCATGCAGCTTATATGGGACCAAAACAAATCAACAAATAAACCAACAGCAATCGAATCAGCACATACTTTGCAATGAAAATTTCATTTTATAATGGGATATTTTCATTGCTGTGAGTCATCTTATTTTGAGTCTGAACAGTATGCGTATGCACACTCTTCTAAAGTGACAACTATGCACCAAGTAATGCAAGGCTGCACAGCTGCACGGCTGTCACTGGACCACTTGATTGTTTCCTCCTACATTTTTGGTATCTTATTACAGTTTTTTTTTTTTCCAAATCTTGATTAATTACAACAGATCTACATAAAATTCTGATCAGATAGGAGACCAGTACACTCACTTGCCACTTCATTAGGTACAATTTGCTAGCACCACAATGGAACCCCTTTTGCTTTCAGAACTTCCTTCATTCTATGGCCTGACACAAAGCAGCGCACAGCCCAGTGCATGTATCATTGCTAGTTTCCACCTGACACAGTTGTTATTTTTATGTCCAGCGCCCATGTCCTCTATATCCCGATACCACTTGCGCTCATGTGAGTGTGTTGTTCTAAAAATGAGGTACGTTTGGTGCAAAACTGGTCCACTGATATCATCTGTCACCCAGAAATATCTGCACCTTAGCCAATGAAAAACAACTCTAAAGTCTAGCGTTGTACATTGTAAAGAGCAGAACACTCATAAGTGGGTTCACAACAAACGTACAGCTGCAACGATATGTGCAGTCAGCTTGCCCTCAGTCAGTCACAATGCAGCTGGTGTAATAGCATTATTGCTACTTTGGAGTGGGAGAGCACATTCTTGAGAAAGAACTGTCTTTTCCTCTCACTCTATCTATCTCACCTCTTATACCATAGTTGCCATGTTTTTGCTATAAAAACAACTGATTTTTTTTTCACACTGTATGACTTCCTTAAAGCCACAGTGTGTAGAAGTTAGTGTCATCTAGTGGTGAGGTTGCAGATTGCATTATGCCATCACCAGTCACGACTTTGTTTCCTTACACATTTTACCTCCTTTGGCAAGATTTTTAGTCATAATGCAAAATGCAAAAGTCGGAGTAAGCACAGTATGTTCCTTTTGGGCTACCGTATCAACATGGCAGTACCGCCAAATCATTGTGCTTTGTGCCTTTGCTTCCAGCTCTTTACCTTGCTTTGTTCTTGACCCATTTTTGCCTTGCTGTGTTTTTTGACTACCTACTCATTTTTGGACCATGCCCAAGCCTAATGTTTCTGATACTGTTGCTGACTCTGGACTGCTTTACCGTGTACTGTTTTTTTTTGTTGTTTTTTTACCTATTTACCCAGTAAAAACTGCTTACGGCCCTTTCTCATCTCCAGTCGTGATAGAAACACACCTAAATCCTGCATACTGTGGCTTTAAATAATTACTTTATTCATGTGCATTGTATGTGCTGATCACAACAAGTCCTTGAACAACACAACATGCTGACAGAATTGTCTGCCATGATGAATGTGGATCAACTCAGCATTTCCTTCTTGGTGAAAACAAAGTCATCTGTCTGTAAAACAAAACAAAACGGAACAAGTGAACACAGGAAAGAGGTCTCAGCGAGTGAGGGAAGATTAGCAGATGTGCTCGCAGTCCACGACATTGTCCTTTAAAAGTAAGAGACAAGAGACATTTGTCAGAAAACAGAAAAGGAATGAAGAGCAACACAATGCAGAGTGTGCGAGAATCTGGACAAGCACTGTTCATAATAAGTAACTCAATTTAAAGTTAACAAGTCTGAAATTCTCCAGTTGATATCTCAAGACAGCAAGTTACACAGTGATCGTTATCAGCCAGGCAAATACACACAACCACTGTGAATACACACACACACACACACACACACACACACACACACACACACACACACACACACACACACACACACACACACACACTCCTGTGTTCAAACCAGTATGTGATTACACACATGCACACCCTTCCAAGAGTGACGAAGCATTAATTTATTGATTCCGGTTCACATGGCTTCCACCACGGGCTTTCAGGTTATTGGAAGATGTTAGGAGGCCTCTAAACACACAAAAGACTCAGATGGAGTGAGCGAGTCTGACTGCATGCCTGAATGTCACAGCCAGAGAACACCCACATGCACTTCCCCAAACACGCTGAAGCCAACAGAAAAGAGCATCCTGCACATGAAATGATACTGAGTGTCTTACCCGTTTGATAGATTCTCTTCTTCTCCTGACATTTTCATCTGGCAAAGTGTGCGTGTGAAAAACAGAGACAGAGAGGACAAAAAAGACGACTACTGCAGGAGTGACTGTGTGCCTCAGGCCTTTCCAGCAGTGCCGCGTAATGGACTGTGTCTCTTTCTCAAGTGGCAGCAACAGCAAACGAGGAGAGATGGCAAGAAAAAGAGAGCGAATGAGAGAGGGAGGGGTGAAGGAGAGGAGGGAGAGCAACAGCAGCCCCTAATGAGATTAAGATGACTGTCCACATGGGGAGTGAAGTCCTATTTTATTTGTGTGGAATAGAGAGTGCACACACACACACACACACACACACACACACACACACACACACACACACACACACACACACACACACACGCCCACATACATGCCCTCAGGCGCCACACTGCAACCTCACCACTGATTGGGTAAAGTAGCACCAGGGGAGGGGCTGAAACCAGTGCTTTATACCGGATATCTGATATATAAAAAAATAAAAAATAAGGATCAGGTAGCTGCAATATGAGTGAGGTGAGGAATGGGCAGACGTAGTATAGAGTGTCTGGTGTGCTGGTCAGGTGTTCTGCTGCTGCACAGGCTGAACGCTATGGCGAGCAACGAGCACAGAAACACAACACAGATCCAGCACAGTGGTTCACATGAAAGTGAAATCATGACAGATGGTATTTTTTTTGTTGACAATTATGACATTATCATTCATGTCATTTGAATACAATGGCGTCTCTCTAGACTCACTGCTTTTTTTGAGATATCCTGGAAAATCCCTTTTTTTTTCTCCAAAAGTTAATCATCAGGAGACAATGAATATTCACACGAAGTTTGGTGAAAATCTGCTCACCCCTCTGTAAGATTTTTTTTTTTTAAACACAGAAATGACAATATCTGGACTGGAGCGATTGCCGGGGCCTGTTTCAGAAAGGAGGTTAAACAAACTCTGAGTCTGTCTCTGAACTCTGAGTTGATTAATCCCAAAATGGGAAACTCTGAGCTTTCAGTTACAGAACAGCTGATCTGAGTTAGTTTAAATCAACTCAGAGCAGGTTCACTTTGAGTTTTGCACAAACACCATCACCATTAAAAAGGTAGCATTGAAGAAGGCTGGGATTCACCATGGAAACTGTTTTAAAAAAATGTTTTTAACACCACTGGAATAAGAAATGGAGCATACAGCAAGTATGAGCGTATTTTGAGGAGGGAAAAGCAACAATTCCTGCTTAAGTGAAGTAGCTCATCCCATACTTTCCTATCCTCCTTAGTCATGTTCTCCAATTCTTCCTGGGGGATTCTGAGACTTTCTCAGGGTAGCTGGGAAGTATAATTCCTCCAGTGTGTTCTGGGTTTCCCCCGGGGCCTCCTCCCAGTTGGACATGCCTGTAAGACCTCCCTAAGGAGATGACCAGGGGGCATCCTCACCAAATGCCTGAACCACCACAGCTGGCTCCTTTCAATGTGAAGAAGCAGTGCCTCGACTCCAAGTCCCTCCCGGACAGTTGAGTTTTTCACCCTGTCATCAAGTGTAAGCCCAGATACTGAACGGATGAATCTCATTTCCACTGCTTGCATTTGTGACCTTGTTCTTTCAGTCACTACCCAAACTTCATGACCACAGGTGAGGATGGAAGCATAAATATTCAATTTCAATTTATGTAGTTTACATAGTGCCAAATCACAACAAAGCTGCCTGAAGGCGCTTCACACAAGTAAGGTCAAACCTTACCAAATCCCAGAGCAAGTAAACTAGTAATTCGAGAGTCTCGCCTTCAGGCTCAGCTCTTTCTTAACTACGACGGTCCAGTACAGCATCCACAGAACCTCAATCCGACGATCAATCTCACGTTTCTGCTGCAGTGTGTGCAAACTTGGTCAAGAACTACAGGAAACGTCTGACCTGTGTAATTACAAACAAAGGTTTCTGTACCAAATATTAAGGTCTGTTTTTCTATTGTATCAAATAATTATTTTATACACTAAAATGCAAATTAATTATTTAAAAATCATACAATGTGACTTTCTGAATTTTTTTTAGATTCTGTCTCTCACAGTTGAAGTGTCTTGTTCTTTGTCTTTCGGCTGTTCCCGTTGGGATCGCCACAGCAGATCAATTGTTTCCATCTCGCCCTGTCCTCTGTATCTTCCTCTGTCACACCAACCACCTGCATGTCCTCCCTCAGCACATCCATAAACCTCCTCTTTGGCTTCCCTCTTCTCCTCCTGCCTGGTGGCTCCATCCTCAGCATCCTTCTCCCTATATTCCCTGGGTCCATCCTCTGCACATGTCCAAACCATCTCAATCTCGCCTCTCTGACTTTGTCTCCAAACCGTCCCACCTGAGCTGTCCCTCTGATATGTTCATTCCTAATCTTGTCCATTCTTGTCACTCCCAAAGAGAATCTCAACATCTTCAGCTCTGCCACCTCCAGCTCTGCCTCCTGTCTTTTTGTTAGTGCCACCGTCTCTAAGCTCTACAACATAGCTGGTCTCACTACTGTCTTGTAAACTTTCCCCTTCACTCTTGCTGATATTCTTCGGTCACAAATCACTCCTGCCACCTTTCTCCACCCACTCCACCCTGCCTGCACTCTCTTCTTCACCTCTCTACCACACTCTCCATTACTTTGAACAGTTGACCCCAAATATTTAAACTCATCTACTTTCACCACTTCTCCTCCTTGTAACTGCACTATTCCACTGGGCTCCCTCTCATTCACACACATGTACTCAGTCTTGCTTCTACTCACTTTAATTCCCCTTATCTCCAAAGCATATCTCCACAGTCTCCAGACTAGACTCTACTTGCTCTATACTCTCACTACAGATCACAATGTCATCTGCAAACATCATAGTCCATGGGGACTCCTGTCTGATCTCATCCGTCAACCTGTCCATCACCACTGCAAACAATAAAGGTCTCAGAGCTGATCCTTGGTGTAATCCCACCTCCGCCTTGAATCAATCAATCAATTTTCAAAAAATCAATTTTTTTATATAGCGCCAAATCACAACAAACAGTTGCCCCAAGGCGCTTTATATTGTAAGGCAAGGCCATACAATAATTATGTAAAACCCCAACGGTCAAAACGACCCCCTGTGAGCAAGCACTTGGCTACAGTGGGAAGGAAAAACTCCCTTTTAACAGGAAGAAACCTCCAGCAGAACCAGGCTCAGGGAGGGGCAGTCTTCTGCTGGGACTGGTTGGGGCTGAGGGAGAGAACCAGGAAAAAGACATGCTGTGGAGGGGAGCAGAGATCGATCACTAATGATTAAATGCAGAGTGGTGCATACAGAGCAAAAAGAGAAAGAAACAGTGCATCATGGGAACCCCCCAGCAGTCTACGTCTATAGCAGCATAACTAAGGGATGGTTCAGGGTCACCTGATCCAGCCCTAACTATAAGCTTTAGCAAAAAGGAAAGTTTTAAGCCTAATCTTAAAAGTAGAGAGGGTGTCTGTCTCCCTGATCTGAATTGGGAGCTGGTTCCACAGGAGAGGAGCCTGAAAGCTGAAGGCTCTGCCTCCCATTCTACTCTTACAAACCCTAGGAACTACAAGTAAGCCTGCAGTCTGAGAGCGAAGCGCTCTATTGGGGTGATATGGTACTACGAGGTCCCTAAGATAAGATGGGACCTGATTATTCAAAACCTTATAAGTAAGAAGAAGAATTTTAAATTCTATTCTAGAATTAACAGGAAGCCAATGAAGAGAGGCCAATATGGGTGAGATATGCTCTCTCCTTCTAGTCCCCGTCAGTGCTCTAGCTGCAGCATTTTGAATTAACTGAAGGCTTTTTAGGGAACTTTTAGGACAACCTGATAATAATGAATTACAATAGTCCAGCCTAGAGGAAATAAATGCATGAATTAGTTTTTCAGCATCACTCTGAGACAAGACCTTTCTGATTTTAGAGATATTGCGTAAATGCAAAAAAGCAGTCCTACATATTTGTTTAATATGCGCTTTGAATGACATATCCTGATCAAAAATGACTCCAAGATTTCTCACAGTATTACTAGAGGTCAGGGTAATGCCATCCACAGTAAGGATCTGGTTAGACACCATGTTTCTAAGATTTGTGGGGCCAAGTACAATAACTTCAGTTTTATCTGAGTTTAAAAGCAGGAAATTAGAGGTCATCCATGTCTTTATGTCTGTAAGACAATCCTGCAGTTTAGCTAATTGGTGTGTGTCCTCTGGCCTCATGGATAGATAAAGCTGGGTATCATCTGCGTAACAATGAAAATTTAAGCAATACCGTCTAATAATACTGCCTAAGGGAAGCATGTATAAAGTGAATAAAATTGGTCCTAGCACAGAACCTTGTGGAACTCCATAATTAACTTTAGTCTGTGAAGAAGATTCCCCATTTACATGAACAAATTGTAATCTATTAGACAAATATGATTCAAACCACCGCAGCGCAGTGCCTTTAATACCTATGGCATGCTCTAATCTCTGTAATAAAATTTTATGGTCAACAGTATCAAAAGCAGCACTGAGGTCTAACAGAACAAGCACAGAGATGAGTCCACTGTCCAAGGCCATAAGAAGATCATTTGTAACCTTCACTAATGCTGTTTCTGTACTATGATGAATTCTAAAACCTGACTGAAACTCTTCAAATAGACCATTCCTCTGCAGATGATCAGTTAGCTGTTTTACAACTACCCTTTCAAGAATTTTTGAGAGAAAAGGAAGGTTGGAGATTGGCCTATAATTAGCTAAGATAGCTGGGTCAAGTGATGGCTTTTTAAGTAATGGTTTAATTACTGCCACCTTAAAAGCCTGTGGTACATAGCCAACTAACAAAGATAGATTGATCATATTTAAGATCGAAGCATTAAATAATGGTAGGGCTTCCTTGAGCAGCCTGGTAGGAATGGGGTCTAATAAACATGTTGATGGTTTGGATGAAGTAACTAATGAAAATAACTCAGACAGAACAATCGGAGAGAAAGAGTCTAACCAAATACAGGCATCACTGAAAGCAGCCAAAGATAACGATACGTCTTTGGGATGGTTATGAGTAATTTTTTCTCTAATAGTTAAAATTTTGTTAGCAAAGAAAGTCATGAAGTCATTACTAGTTAAAGTTAATGGAATACTCAGCTCAATAGAGCTCTGACTCTTTGTCAGCCTGGCTACAGTGCTGAAAAGAAACCTGGGGTTGTTCTTATTTTCTTCAATTAGTGATGAGTAGAAAGATGTCCTAGCTTTACGGAGGGCTTTTTTATAGAGCAACAGACTCTTTTTCCAGGCTAAGTGAAGATCTTCTAAATTAGTGAGACGCCATTTCCTCTCCAACTTACGGGTTATCTGCTTTAAGCTCCGAGTTTGTGAGTTATACCACGGAGTCAGGCACTTCTGATTTAAAGCTCTCTTTTTTAGAGGAGCTACAGCATCCAAAGTTGTCTTCAATGAGGATGTAAAACTATTGACGAGATACTCTATCTCACTTACAGAGTTTAGGTAGCTACTCTGCACTGTGTTGGTATATGGCATTAGAGAACATAAAGAAGGAATCATATCCTTAAACCTAGTTACAGCGCTTTCTGAAAGACTTCTAGTGTAATGAAACTTATTCCCCACTGCTGGGTAGTCCATCAGAGTAAATGTAAATGTTATTAAGAAATGATCAGACAGAAGGGAGTTTTCAGGGAATACTGTTAAGTCTTCAATTTCCATACCATAAGTCAGAACAAGATCTAAGATATGATTAAAGTGGTGGGTGGACTCATTTACTTTTTGAGCAAAGCCAATAGAGTCTAATAATAGATTAAATGCAGTGTTGAGGCTGTCATTCTCAGCATCTGTGTGGATGTTAAAATCGCCCACTATAATTATCTTATCTGACCTAAGCACTAAGTCAGACAAAAGGTCTGAAAATTCACAGAGAAACTCACAGTAACGACCAGGTGGACGATAGATAATAACAAATAAAACTGGTTTTTGGGACTTCCAATTTGGATGGACAAGACTAAGAGTCAAGCTTTCAAATGAATTAAAGCTCTGTCTGGGTTTTTGATTAATTAATAAGCTGGAATGGAAGATTGCTGCTAATCCTCCGCCCCGGCCCGTGCTACGAGCATTCTGACAGTTAGTGTGACTCGGGGGTGTTGACTCATTTAAACTAACATATTCATCCTGCTGTAACCAGGTTTCTGTAAGGCAGAATAAATCAATATGTTGATCAATTATTATATCATTTACCAACAGGGACTTAGAAGAGAGAGACCTAATGTTTAATAGACCACATTTAACTGTTTTAGTCTGTGGTGCAGTTGAAGGTGCTATATTATTTTTTCTTTTTGAATTTTTATGCTTAAATAGATTTTTGCTGGTTATTGGTAGTCTGGGAGCAGGCACCGTCTCTACGGGGATGGGGTAATGAGGGGATGGCAGGGGGAGAGAAGCTGCAGAGAGGTGTGTAAGACACAGTCGGAATGAGTCTGTCATTCCGACTGTGCATCTCACCGCTGTCACACTATTCTTGTACATGTCTTGCACTACCCTAACATACTTCTCTGCCACTCCAGACTTCCTCATACAATACCACAGCTCTTCTCTTGGCACCCTATCATAAGCTTTTTCTAAGTCCACAAACACACAATGTAACTCTTTCTGGCCTTCTCTGTACTTCTCCAACAGTATTCTCAGAGCAAACATTGCATCTGTAGTGCTCTTTCTCAGCATGAAACCATATTGCTGCTCACAGATCTTCACGTTTTCTAAGCCTAGCTTCTACTACTCTTTCCCATAACTTCATGCTGTGGCTGATCAGCTTTATGCCTCTGTAGTTACTGCAGCTCTGCACATCACCCTTGTTCTTGAAAATAGGAACCAGCACACTTCGTCTCCACTCCTCAGGCATCCTCTCATTTTCCAAGATTTTATTAAACAATCTGGTGAGAAACTCCACTGCCATCTCTCCTAGACATTTCCATGCCTCCACTGGAATGTCATCTGTCTGGAATGTCATCTATTATTAGACTCAGTTGGCTTCGCTCAAAATGTAAATAAGCCCACCCACCACTTTAACCACACTTTAGATCTTGTTCTGACATATGGCATAGAAATTGAAGACTTAACAGTATTCCCTGAAAACCCCTTTTTGTCTGATCATTTCTTAATAACATTTACACTTACTTTAATGGACTACCCAGCAGTGGGGAATAAGTTTCATTACAGTAGAAGTCTTTCTGAAAACGCTGTAACTCGGTTTAAGGATATGATTCCTTCTTTGTTATGTTCTTCAATGCCATATACCAACACAGTGCAGAGTATCTACCTAAACTCTGTGAGTGAGATAGATTATCTCGTCAATAGCTTTACATCCTCATTGAGCACAACTTTGGATGCTGTAGCTCCTCTGAAAAAGAGAGCCTTAAATCAGAAGTGCCTGACTCCATGATATAACCCACAAACTCGCAGCTTAAAGCAGATAACCCGTAAGCTGGAGAGGAAATGGCGTCTTACTCATTTAAAAGATCTTCATTTAGCCTGGAAAAAGAGTCTGTTGCTCTATAAAAAAGCCCTCCGTAAAGATAGGACATCTTACTATTCATCACTAATTGAAGAAAATAAGAACAACCCCAGGTTTCTTTTCAGCACTGTAGCCAGGCTGACAAAGAGTCACAGCTCTATTGAGCCGAGTATTCCTTTAACTTTAACTAGTAATGACTTCATGACTTTCTTTGCAAATAAAATTTGAACTATTAGCGAAAAAATTATTCATGACCATCCCAAAGACGTATCTTTATGTTTGGCTGATTTCAGTAATGCTGGTATTTGGTTAGACTCGTTCTCTCCGATTGTTCTGTCTGAGTTACTTTCATTAGTCACTTCTTCCAAACTATCAACATGTCTATTAGACCCCATTCCTACCAGGCTGCTCAAGGAAGCCCTACCATTAATTAATGCTTCGATCTTAAATATGATCAATCTATCTTTATTAGTTGGCTATGTACCACAGGCTTTTAAGGTGGCAGTAATTAAACCATTACTTAAAAAGCCATCACTTGACCCAGCTATCTTAGCTAATTATAGGCCAATCTCCAACATTCCTTTTCTCTCAAAAATTCTTGAAAGGGTAGTTGTAAAACAGCTAAATGATCATCTGCAGAGGAATGGTCTATTTGAAGAGTTTCAGTCAGGTTTCAGAATTCATCATAGTACAGAAACAGCATTAGTGAAGGTTACAAATGATCTTCTTACGGCCTCAGACAGTCGACTCATCTCTGTGCTTGTCCTGTTAGACCTCAGTGCTGCTTTTGATACTGTTGACCATAAAATTTTATTACAGAGATTAGAGCATGCCATAGGTATTAAAGGCACTGCGCTGCAGTGGTTTGAATCATATTTATCTAATAGATTACAATTTGTTCATGTAAATGGGGAGTCTTCTTCACAGACTAAGGTTAATTATGGAGTTCCACAAGGTTCTGTGGTAGGACCGATTTTATTCACTTTATACATGCTTCCCTTAGGCAGTATTATTAGAAAGCATTGCTTAAATATGTAGGACTGCTTTTTAGCATTTGCGCAATATCTCTAAAATTAGAAAGGTCTTGTCTCAGAGTGATGCTGAAAAGCTAATTCATGCATTTATTTCTTCTAGGCTGGACTATTGTAATTCATTATTATCAGGTTGTCCTAAAAGTTCCTTGAAAAGCCTTCAGTTAATTCAAAATGCTGCAGCTAGAGTACTGACAGGGACTAGAAGGAGAGAGCATATTTCACCCATATTGGCTTCTCTTCATTGGCTCCCTGTTAATTCCAGAATAGAATTTAAAATTCTTCTTCTTACTTATAAGGTTTTGAATAATCAGGTCCCATCTTATCTTAGGGACCTCATAGTACCATATCACCCCAATAGAGCGCTTCACTCTCAGACTGCAGGCTTACTTGTAGTTCCTAGGGTTTGTAAGAGTAGAATGGGAGGCAGAGCCTTCAGCTTTCAGACTCCTCTCCTGTGGAACCGGCTCCCAATTCGGATTAGGGGGACAGACACCCTCTCTACTTTTAAGATTAAGCTTAAAACTTTCCTTTTTGCTAAAGCTTATAGTTAGGGCTGGATCAGGTGACCCTGAACCATCCCTTAGTTATGGTGCTATAGACTTAGACTGCTAGGGGGTTCCCATGATGCACTGGGTGTTTCTTTTTATTCACCTCTTTTTGCTCTGTATGCACCACTCTGCATTTAATCATTAGTGATTGATCTCTGCTCTTCCACAGCATGTCTTTTTCCTGACTCTCTCCCCTCAGCCCCAATCAGTCCCAGCAGAAGACTGCCCCTCCCTGAGCCTGGTTCTGCTGGAGGATTCTTCCTGTTAAAAGGGAATTTTTCCTTCCCACTGTCGCCAAGTGCTTGCTCACAGGGGGTCGTTTTGACCGTTGGGGTTTTTCTGTAATTACTGTATGGCTTTTGCCTTACAATATAAAGCGCCTTGGGGCAACTGTTTGTTGTGATTTGATGCTATATAAATAAAATTGATTTGATTTGATCTGGACCAACAGCCTTTCCACTCTTCATCCTCTTCATAGCAGCCCTCACTTCTTCCTTACTAATCTCTTGTACTTCCTGATTTACTCTCACCACATCATCCAGCCTTTTCTCTCGCTCATTTTCTTTATTCATCAGCTCTTCAAAATATTCCCTCCACCTTCTCAGCACACACTCCTCACTTGTCAACACATTACCATGTGCATCTTTTACCACCCTAACCTGCTGCACATCCTTTCCAGCTCTGTCTCTTTGTCTAGCCAATCGGTACAAGTCCTTTTCTCCTTTCTTACTATTCAACTTCTTGTACAGCTCACAATATGCCTTTTCCTTCGCTTTTGCCACTTCTCATTTCACCTTACACTGCATCTCCTTGTACTCCTGTCTACTTTCTTCATCTCTCCGACTATCCCAAAACTTTTTCGCCAACCTCTTTTTCCTTATGCTTTCCTGGACCTCTTCATTCCACCACCAAGTCTCCTTGTCTTCCTTCCACTGTCCAGATGTCATACTGTCCTAGCTGTCTCCCTTACCACATCTGCAGTACTTTTCCAGTTGTCCAAAATTGCTTCCCCTCCAACCAGTGCTTCTCTCACCTGCTCGCTAAATTTCACACAACAGTCTTCCTCCTTCAGCTTCCACCATCTGATCCTTTGTTGAGCTCGCACTCTCTTCTTCTTCTTTACCTCTAAAGTCATCCTACAAACAACCATCCTGTGCTGTCTAGTGACACTCTCTCCTGCTACCACCTTACAGTCTGTGATTTCTTTTAGCTTGCATCTCCTATAAAGAATGTAGTCCACCTGTGTGCACCTTCCTCCACTCTTACATGTTACCCTGTGCTCCTCCCTTTTCTTAAAGTAGGTATTCACCACAGCCATTTCCATCCTTTTTGCAAAATCAACTACCATCTGTCCTTCCCCATTCCTATCCTTGATACCATATCTACCCATTTACTTCCTCATCACCTCTGTTCCCTTCACCAACATGCCCACTGAAGTCTGCTCCTATCACCACTCTTTCATGCTTGGGCACACTCTCCACCACCTCATCTAACACACTCCAGAAATCTTCTTTCTCAGTTGAAGTGTACCTACGATAAAATAATATGGTGGTTGGCTCTCACTGTGGTATTGTATCACTTCCTGTTCCGGAGCACAGCGGTGTTTTGCTGTATCTGTTAGCGGTTTAATCCGCGTAGTCAGATTGATCTAGATAACTAGATAACGATTTGTTTCACAGTGTAATCCTCACGTGCCTTAACTAAAGCACTCCCTCTGCTGAATCACCTCTAAATTATTTACACATTATTCACTTTGTGTGTTTTTAGGAATCCGCTAGCTTAGCGCAGCTACTAGCTCTTAGCCGGTTTAGCATGGCGGCTTCTCCTGTCTCTCCCGCACTTTTCTGCTCTGGGTGTGAAATGTTTAGTTATTCCTTGGCCTCCTTTAGCAATAATGGTACTTGTAGTAAGTGTAGCTTATTCGTAGCTTTGGAGGCCAGGCTGGGTGAATTGGAGACTCGGCTCCGCACCTTGGAAAATCCTACAGCTAGCCAGGCCCCTGTAGTTGGTGCGGACCAAGGTAGCTTAGCCGCCAATAGCTGTCCCCCAGCAGATCCCGAGCAGCCGGGAAAGCAGGCCGGCTGGGTGACTGTGAGGAGGAAACGTAGTCCTAAATGGAAGCCCCCTGTACACCACCAACCCGTTCACATCTCTAACCGTTTTTCCCCACTCGGCAACACACCCGCCGAGGTTATTGGCGACTCTGTTTTGAGAAATGCGAAGTTAGCGACACCAGCAACCATAGTCAATTGTCTTCCGGGGGCCAGAGCAGGTGACACTGAAGGAAATTTGAAACTGCTGGCTAAGGCTAAGCGTAAATTTGGTAAGATTGTAATTCACGTCGGCAGTAATGACACCCGGTTACGCCAATCGGAGGTGAATAAAATTAATATTGAATCGGTGTGTAACTTTGCAAAAACAATGTCGGACTCTGTAGTTTTCTCTGGGCCCCTCCCCAATCGGACCGGGAGTGACATGTTTAGCCGCATGTTCTCCTTGAATTGCTGGCTGTCTGAGTGGTGTCCAAAAAATGAAGTGGGCTTCATCGATAATTGGCAAAGCTTCTGGGGAAAACCTGGTCTTGTTAGGAGAGACGGCATCCATCCCACTTTGGATGGAGCAGCTCTCAGTTCTAGAAATCTGGCCAATTTTATTAAACCCTCTAAATCATGACTATCCAGGGTTGTGACCAGGAAGCAGAGATGTAGTCTTACACACCTCTCTGCAGCTTCTCTCCCCCTGCCATCCCCCCAATACCCCATCCCCGTAGAGACGGTGCCTGCTCCCAGACCACCAACAACCAGTAAAAATCTATTTAAGCATAAAAATTCAAAAAGAAAAAATAATATAGCACCTTCAACTGCACCACAGACTAAAACAGTTAAATGTGGTCTATTAAACATTAGGTCTCTCTCTTCTAAGTCCCTGTTAGTAAATGATATAATAATTGATCAACATATTGATTTATTCTGCCTTACAGAAACATGGTTACAGCAGGATGAATATGTAGTTTAAATGAGTCAACACCCCCGAGTCACACTAACTGTCAGAATGCTCGTAGCACAGGCCGAGGGGGAGGATTAGCAGCAATCTTCCACTCCAGCTTATTAATTAATCAAGAGCCCAGACAGCGCTTTAATTCATTTGGAAGCTTGACTCTTAGTCTTGTCCATCCAAATTGGAAGTCCCAAAAACCAGTTTTATTTGTTGTTATCTATCGTCCACCTGGTCGTTACTGTGAGTTTCTCTGTGAATTTTCATACCTTTTGTCTGACTTAGTGCTTAGCACAGATAAGATAATTATAGTGGGCGATTTTAACATCCACATAGATGCTGAGAATGACAGCCTCAACACTGCATTTAATCTATTATTAGACTCAATTGGCTTCGCTCAAAATGTAAATGAGTCCACCCACCACTTTAACCATACTTTAGATCTTGTTCTGACTTATGGCATAGAAATGGAAATTGAAGACCTAACAGTATTCCCTGAAAACCCCCTTCTGTCTGATCATTTCTTAATAACATTTACATTTACTTTAATGGACTACCCAGCAGTGGGGAATACGTTTCATTACAGTAGAAGTCTTTCGGAAAGCGTGTAACTAGGTTTAAGGATATGATTCCTTCTTTGTTATGTTCTCCAGTGCCATATACCAACACAGTGCAGAGTAGTTACCTAAACTCTGTGAGTGAGATAGATTATCTCGTCAATAGTTTTACATCCTCATTGAGCACAACTTTGGATGCTGTAGCTCCTCTGAAAAAGAGAGTCTTAAATCAGAAGTGCCTGACTCCGTGGTATAACTCTCAAACTCGCAGCTTAAAGCACATAACCCGTAAGTTGGAGAGGAAATGGCGTCTCACTAATTTAGAAGATCTTCACTTAGCCTGGAAAAAGAGTCTGTTGCTCTATAAAAAAGCCGTCTGTAAAGCTAGGATATCTTACTACTCATCACTAATTGAAGAAAATAAGAACAACCCCAGGTTTCTTTTCAGCACTGTAGCCAGGCTGACAAAGAGTCAGAGCTCTGTTGAGCCGAGTATTCCTTTAAATTTATCTAGTAATGACTTCATGACTTTCTTTGCTAATAAAATTTTAACTATTAGAGAAAAAATTACTCATAACCATCCCAAAGACATATCATTATCTTTGGCTGCTTTCAGTAATGCTGGTATTTGGTTAGACTCTTTCTCTCCAAATGTTCTGTCTGAGTTACTTTCATTAGTTACTTCCTCCAAATCATCAACATGTCTATTAGACCCCATTCCTACCAGGCTGCTCAAGGAAGCCCTACCATTAATTAATGCTTCAATCTTAAATATGATCAATCTATCTTTATT
The DNA here is from genome assembly GCF_902500255.1 of Thalassophryne amazonica. Classification (NCBI taxonomy): domain Eukaryota; kingdom Metazoa; phylum Chordata; class Actinopteri; order Batrachoidiformes; family Batrachoididae; genus Thalassophryne; species Thalassophryne amazonica. The sequence goes on along the minus strand of NC_047112.1, from coordinate 31,274,367 downwards.
AGTTGGCTATGTACCACAGGCTTTTAAGGTGGCAGTAATTAAACCATTACTTAAAAAGCCATCACTTGACCCAGCTATCTTAGCTAATTATAGGCCAATCTTCAACCTTCCTTTTCTCTCAAAAATTCTTGAAAGGGTAGTTGTAAAACAGCTAACTGATCATCTGCAGAGGAATGGTCTATTTGAAGAGTTTCAGTCAGGTTTTAGAATTCATCATAGTACAGAAACAGCATTAGTGAAGGTTACAAATGATCTTCTTATGGCCTCAGACAGTGGACTCATTTCTGTGCTTGTCCTGTTAGACCTCAGTGCTGCTTTTGATACTGTTGACCATAAAATTTTATTACAGAGATTAGAGCATGCCATAGGTATTAAAGGCACTGCGCTGCGGTGGTTTGAATCATATTTATCTAATAGATTACAATTTGTTCATGTAAATGGGGAGTCTTCTTCACAGACTAAGGTTAATTATGGAGTTCCACAAGGTTCTGTGCTAGGACCAATTTTATTCACTTTATACATGCTTCCCTTTGGCAGTATTATTAGAAAGCATTGCTTAAATTTTCATTGTTACGCAGATGATACCCAGCTTTATCTATCCATGAAGCCAGAGGACACACACCAATTAGTTAAACTGCAGGAATGTCTTACAGACATAAAGACATGGATGACCTCTAATTTCCTGCTTTTAAATTCAGATCAATCAATCAATCAATCAATTTTTTTATATAGCGCCAAATCACAACAAACAGTTGCCCCAAGGCGCTTTATATTGTAAGGCAAGGCCATACAATAATTATGTAAAACCCCAACGGTCAAAACGACCCCCTGTGAGCAAGCACTTGGCTACAGTGGGAAGGAAAAACTCCCTTTTAACAGGAAGAAACCTCCAGCAGAACCAGGCTCAGGGAGGGGCAGTCTTCTGCTGGGACTGGTTGGGGCTGAGGGAGAGAACCAGGAAAAAGACATGCTGTGGAGGGGAGCAGAGATCGATCACTAATGATTAAATGCAGAGTGGTGCATACAGAGCAAAAAGAGAAACAAACAGTGCATCATGGGAACCCCCCAGCAGTCTACGTCTATAGCAGCATAACTAAGGGATGGTTCAGGGTCACCTGATCCAGCCCTAACTATAAGCTTTAGCAAAAAGGAAAGTTTTAAGCCTAATCTTAAAAGTAGAGAGGGTGTCTGTCTCCCTGATCTGAATTGGGAGCTGGTTCCACAGGAGAGGAGCCTGAAAGCTGAAGGCTCTGCCTCCCATTCTACTCTTACAAACCCTAGGAACTACAAGTAAGCCTGCAGTCTGAGAGCGAAGCGCTCTATTGGGGTGATATGGTACTACGAGGTCCCTAAGATAAGATGGGACCTGATTATTCAAAACCTTATAAGTAAGAAGAAGAATTTTAAATTCTATTCTAGAATTAACAGGAAGCCAATGAAGAGAGGCCAATATGGGTGAGATATGCTCTCTCCTTCTAGTCCCCGTCAGTACTCTAGCTGCAGCATTTTGAATTAACTGAAGGCTTTTTAGGGAACTTTTAGGACAACCTGATAATAATGAATTACAATAGTCCAGCCTAGAGGAAATAAATGCATGAATTAGTTTTTCAGCATCACTCTGAGACAAGACCTTTCTGATTTTAGAGATATTGCGTAAATGCAAAAAAGCAGTCCTACATATTTGTTTAATATGCGCTTTGAATGACATATCCTGATCAAAAATGACTCCAAGATTTCTCACAGTATTACTAGAGGTCAGGGTAATGCCATCCAGAGTAAGGATCTGGTTAGACACCATGTTTCTAAGATTTGTGGGGCCAAGTACAATAACTTCAGTTTTATCTGAGTTTAAAAGCAGGAAATTAGAGGTCATCCATGTCTTTATGTCTGTAAGACAATCCTGCAGTTTAGCTAATTGGTGTGTGTCCTCTGGCTTCATGGATAGATAAAGCTGGGCATCATCTGCGTAACAATGAAAATTTAAGCAATACCGTCTAATAATACTGCCTAAGGGAAGCATGTATAAAGTGAATAAAATTGGTCCTAGCACAGAACCTTGTGGAACTCCATAATTAACTTTAGTCTGTGAAGAAGATTCCCCATTTACATGAACAAATTGTAATCTATTAGACAAATATGATTCAAACCACCGCAGCGCAGTGCCTTTAATACCTATGGCATGCTCTAATCTCTGTAATAAAATTTTATGGTCAACAGTATCAAAAGCAGCACTGAGGTCTAACAGAACAAGCACAGAGATGAGTCCACTGTCCGAGGCCATAAGAAGATCATTTGTAACCTTCACTAATGCTGTTTCTGTACTATGATGAATTCTAAAACCTGACTGAAACTCTTCAAATAGACCATTCCTCTGCAGATGATCAGTTAGCTGTTTTACAACTACCCTTTCAAGAATTTTTGAGAGAAAAGGAAGGTTGGAGATTGGCCTATAATTAGCTAAGATAGCTGGGTCAAGTGATGGCTTTTTAAGTAATGGTTTAATTACTGCCACCTTAAAAGCCTGTGGTACATAGCCAACTAACAAAGATAGATTGATCATATTTAAGATCGAAGCATTAAATAATGGTAAGGCTTCCTTGAGCAGCCTGGTAGGAATGGGGTCTAATAAACATGTTGATGGTTTGGATGAAGTAACTAATGAGAATAACTCAGACAGAACAATCGGAGAGAAAGAGTCTAACCAAATACCGGCATCACTGAAAGCAGCCAAAGATAACGATATGTCTTTGGGATGGTTATGAGTAATTTTTTCTCTAATAGTTAAAATTTTGTTAGCAAAGAAAGTCATGAAGTCATTACTAGTTAAAGTTAATGGAATACTCAGCTCAATAGAGCTCTGACTCTTTGTCAGCCTGGCTACAGTGCTGAAAAGAAACCTGGGGTTGTTCTTATTTTCTTCAATTAGTGATGAGTAGAAAGATGTCCTAGCTTTACGGAGGGCTTTTTTATAGAGCAACAGATTCTTTTTCCAGGCTAAGTGAAGATCTTCTAAATTAGTGAGACGCCATTTCCTCTCCAACTTACGGGTTATCTGCTTTAAGCTACGAGTTTGTGAGTTATACCACGGAGTCAGACACTTCTGATTTAAAGCTCTCTTTTTCAGAGGAGCTACAGCATCCAAAGTTGTCTTCAATGAGGATGTAAAACTATTGACGAGATACTCTATCTCCCTTACAGAGTTTAGGTAGCTACTCTGCACTGTGTTGGTATATGGCATTAGAGAACATAAAGAAGGAATCATATCCTTAAACCTAGTTACAGCGCTTTCTGAAAGACTTCTAGTGTAATGAAACTTATTCCCCACTGCTGGGTAGTCCATCAGAGTAAATGTAAATGTTATTAAGAAATGATCAGACAGAAGGGAGTTTTCAGGGAATACTGTTAAGTCTTCTATTTCCATACCATAAGTCAGAACAAGATCTAAGATATGATTAAAGTGGTGGGTGGACTCATTTACTTTTTGAGCAAAGCCAATAGATTCTAATAATAGATTAAATGCAGTGTTGAGGCTGTCATTCTCAGCATCTGTGTGGATGTTAAAATCGCCCACTATAATTATCTTATCTGAGCTAAGCACTAAGTCAGACAAAAGGTCTGAAAATTCACAGAGAAACTCACAGTAACGACCAGGTGGACGATAGATAATAACAAATAAAACTGGTTTTTGGGACTTCCAATTTGGATGGACAAGACTAAGAGACAAGCTTTCAAATGAATTAAAGCTCTGTCTGGGTTTTGGATTAATTAATAAGCTGGAATGGAAGATTGCTGCTAATCCTCCACCCCGGCCCGTGCTACGAGCATTCTGACAGTTAGTGTGACTCGGGGGTGTTGACTCATTTAAACTAACATATTCATCCTGCTGTAACCAGGTTTCTGTTAGGCAGAATAAATCAATATGTTGATCAATTATTATATCATTTACCAACAGGGACTTAGAAGAGAGAGACCTAATGTTTAATAGACCACATTTAACTGTTTTAGTCTGTGGTGCAGTTGAAGGTGCTATATTATTTTTTCTTTTTGAATTTTTATGCTTAAATAGATTTTTGCTGGTTATTGGTAGTCTGGGAGCAGGCACCGTCTCTACGGGGATGGGGTAATGAGGGGATGGCAGGGGGAGAGAAGCTGCAGAGAGGTGTGTAAGACTACAACTCTGCTTCCTGGTCCCAACCCTGGATAGTCACGGTTTGGAGGATTTAAGAAAACTGGCCAGATTTCTAGAAATGAGAGCTGCTCCATCCAAAGTGGGATGGATGCCGTCTCTCCTAACAAGACCAGGTTTTCCCCAGAAGCTTTGCCAATTATCTATGAAGCCCACCTCATTTTTTGGACACCACTCAGACAGCCAGCAATTCAAGGAGAACATGCGGCTAAACATGTCACTCCCGGTCCGATTGGGGAGGGGTCCAGAGAAAACTACAGAGTCCGACATTGTTTTTGCAAAGTTACACACCGATTTAATGTTAATTTTAGTGACCTCCGATTGGCGTAACCGGGTGTCATTACTGCCGACGTGAATTACAATCTTACCAAATTTACGCTTAGCCTTAGCCAGCAGTTTCAAATTTCCTTCAATGTCGCCTGCTCTGGCCCCCGGAAGACAATTGACTATGGTTGCTGGTGTCGCTAACTTCACATTTCTCAAAACAGAGTCGCCAATAACCAGAGTTTGATCCTCGGCGGGTGTGTCGTCGAGTGGGGAAAAACGGTTAGAGATGTGAACGGGTTGGCGGTGTACACGGAATAGAATAGAATAGAATTTAAAATTCTTCTTCTTACTTATAAGGTTTTGAATAATCAGGTCCCATCTTATCTTAGGGACCTCATAGTACCATATCACCCCAATAGAGCGCTTCGCTCTCAGACTGCAGGCTTACTTGTAGTTCCTAGGGTTTGTAAGAGTAGAATGGGAGACAGAGCCTTCAGCTTTCAGGCTCCTCTCCTGTGGAACCAGCTCCCAATTTGGATCAAGGAGACAGACACCCTCTCTACTTTTAAGATCAGGCTTAAAACTTTCCTTTTTGCTAAAGCTTATAGTTAGGGCTGGATCAGGTGACCCTGAACCATCCCTTAGTTATGCTGCTATAGACTTAGACTGCTGGGGGGTTCCCATGATGCACTGAGCGTTCTTTCTCTTTTTGCTCTGTATGCACCACTCTGCATTTAATCATTAGTGATTGATCTCTGCTCTCTTCCACAGCATGTCATTTTCCTGATTCTCTCCCCTCAGCCCCAACCAGTCCCAGCAGAAGACTGCCCCTCCCTGAGCCTGGTTCTGCTGGAGGTTTCTTCCTGTTAAAAGGGAGTTTTTCCTTCCCACTGTCGCCAAGTGCTTGCTCACAGGGGGTCGTTTTGATCGTTGGGGTTTTTCTGTAATTATTGTATGGCTTTTGCCTTACAATATAAAGCGCCTTGGGGCAGCTGTTTGTTGTGATTTGGCGCTATATAAATAAAATTGATTTGATTTGATATATGTACAGTGAGGAAAATAAGTATTTGAACACCCTGTGGTTTTGCAAGTTCTCCCGCTTAGAAATCATGGAGGGGTCTGAAATTTTCATCTTAGGTGCATGTCCACTGTGAGAGACATAATCTAAAAAAAATATATATATATCCGGAAATCACAATGTATGATTTTTTTTTAATAATTTATTTGTATGTTACTGCTGCAATTAAGTATTTGAACACCTACCAACCAGCAAGAATTCTGGCTCACACAGACCTGTTAATTTTTCTTTAAGAAGCCCTCTTATTCTGCACTCTTTACCTGTATTAACTGCACCTGTTTGTACTTGTTACCTGTATAAGACACCTGTTCACACACTCAATCACACTCCAACCTGTCCACCATAGCCAAGACGAAAGAGCTGTCTAAGGACACCAGGGACAAAACTGTAGACCTGCACAAGGCTGGGATGGACTACAGGACAACAGGCAAGCAGTTTGGTAGAAGACAACAACTGTTATGATTATTTATTAGAAAGTGGAAGAAACACAAGATGACTGTCAGTCTCCCTTGGTCTGGGATTCCATGCAAGATCTCACTTTGTGGGGTAAGGATGATTCTGAGAAAGCTCAGAACTACACTGGAGGACCTGGTCAATGACCTGAAGAGAGCTGGGACCACAGTCACAAAGATTACATTAGTAACACATGATGCTGTCATGGTTTAAAATCCTGCAGGGCAGCAAGGTCCCCTTGCTCAAGCCAGCACATGTCCAGGCCCGTTTGAAGTTCACCAGTGACCATCTGGATGATCCAGAGGAGGCATGGGAGAAGGTCATGTGGTCAGATGAGACCAGAATAGAGCTTTTTGGAATCAACTCCACTTACCATGTTTAGAGGATGAGAACAACCCCAAGAAAACCATCCCAAACTAGACGCATGGGGGTGGAAACATACTCTGGGGGTGCTCTTCTGCAAAGGGGACAGGACGACTGCACCGTATTGAAGGGAGGATGGATGGGGTCATGTATTGCAAGATTTTGGCAAACCACCTCCTTCCCTCAGTAAGAGCATTTAAGATGGGTCATGGCTGGGTCTTCCAGCATGACAATGACCCCAAACACACAGCCAGGGCAACTAAGCAGGGGCTCCATAAGATGCATTTCAAGGTCCTGGAGTGGCCTGGCCAGTCACCAGACCTGAACTCAATAGAAAATATTTGGAGGGAGCTGAAACTCCAAACCTGAAAGATTTGGAGAAGATCTGTAAGGAGGAGTGGACCAAAATCTCTGCTGCAGTGTGTGCAAACCTGGTGAAAAACTACAGGAAACATCTGACCTCTGTAATTGCAAACAAAGGCTACTGTACCAAATATTAACATTGATTTTCACAGGTGTTCAAATACTTATTTGCAGCTGTAACATACAAATAAATTATTAAAAAATCATACATTGTGATTTCTGGATTTTTCTTTTTAGGTTATGTCTCTCACAGTGGACATGCACCTAAGATGAAAATTTCAGACCCCTCCATGATTTCTAAGTGGGAGAACTTGCAAAATCGCAGGGTGTTCAAATACTTATTTTCCTCACTGTATATATATATATATATATATATATATATATATATACACACACACACACACACACACACACACACACACACACACACACACACACACACACACACACACACACACACACACAGACCTGCGATAGTATTGGAACACTTGGTATTTCACACATTTTATTTTGTTTATATCAATTGAGATACAAAAACAAACCATAAAAAACATTTCTAAAATTCTTATCTTCTTTAAACTCAAAGTGAAACAAATCTCTACAACTTGATATAAAGGACCATGATGAAGGAATGGATGGGGTGCTACCCACACCAAGCAGATGACAACTAGAAACAGGGCAACACAGAATCTCATCGTCAAATAGAACCAAGGACTTCAGCCCTCTTTGAGCTGATCTGACATGGACTCTTAATGCAGCTTGATATGACTATGCTGTGTGTTCATGATTTGTGTGTGTGTTTTTTTGTTGTTTTATTTTCTTGTCTGTTATTTGGTAGAATGGCCTCAGCAGTGAGTCACCCCTCTGAGTATGGTCTGCTTGAGGTTTCTTCCTCAACACCAGAGGGAATTTTTCCTTACCACTGTCACCTGTGCCTGATCAGGGAGGTTGGTGAGGTGAAATCTTACCCGTGTAAAGCATCAGCTTTGTTCTGATTTGGCACTGTATAAATAAACTGAATTGACTGGACTGTTCAGGTTACCATGGTCACTGTGCAGATTACTGTGGTGACTGTGTATGTTCCTATGGTCACAGAGGGGGTCACAGAGATAACAACCCCATCATGAAAGCTTCAGGCTGCAGTGACACAGTCACTAAATCTGTTTTCATTTATTCATCATAAACTCAGTCAAGGTGATGCATTTGTCCACACTCAAACACCAGAGTGTGACTTGCTGGGATTGTTGGTGGTCACATGGGCCGATAAATTATAACAGCCTGATGAGAAGTGAAGATAATTTACATTTTGGAAATCAAATATGATTGGGTCAAATAGTAATCAAAATGTGAGATTTTCTGCTGCAATGATTAGTTGTTGAAGCTGAAATTGGCGAAGACCCAAAATTCAAATCACAAATAATCACAGTGTTCTGTTTATTGCATAAATGAAAAAAAATTGATGAAAAATTGTTAAATTTCACTTTTCCACAACTAAAGCATATTTCCAGCATGAGACTGTAGACTGTCCTGAATTCACAAACATCACCCTCCGCACTCGTGCAGCCGTGTTCCTGTGTTTGTGCCTTATCCGTGGGTCGTGGTGGAGTGTGACTGGCGACGGCTTCGCGTCGCACTTCGACCGGATAAGAGGTTTGAACGGGAGCTGCAGGAGTGGGTCTGTAATGGGTGAACGCGCACGCCGGAGCTCTGTGGCACGGGTCGCGGTGCTTCCTGTGTTACAGTCGTAGCCCCGTTTCCCCGGGTAATGATAGCTACTGCGTCTGTTGTGTCAGCTCCGGTGTTATTTAGTTGAATCACATTTTTGGTTGTGTGTTGCTCACAGCTGCTCACAGGAAAAGCAGCATGAATTATTTTCTGTCACCAAAGGGGGTTTTTCATTTTTAGCACTCTGGCTCCCTCTGTTGGTGACTGAGTCACATTACCGTCAAGCTCTTAAGTTGGAACAGGTGTGTTCCATTTGTTTGAGCTTGACGGTATAAATCACTTATTTGTTTTGTGTTAGTTCATTTTGTGTGGGTGTTTTTTGAGTTGGTTTTTGTGGGGTTTTTATTTGTACACTATTTAGTGTCTGGGGTCGTGACCCTGCAGTTCTGTCTGGAGCAGAAAAGGACCCAAACAACTGTATGTTAGTCTGTTAGTCTTTTTTTTTTTTATTTCTTTTAGTTTCCCCTCCCCAGGGTTTGGGGGAGTAATGGGGTGGTAATTGGATTGTTTTTTCTTTTCTTTTTTTTTGTTTGTTTGTTTTTTGTTGTGCCCTCTCTTCTCCTCTGACTCCAGCTGTGTGAGCCGTAGCTTGTCGGCGTTGCTGGAGTGGTGCAGTTTGGTTATGCTGGGCGTTTCCCAGGTAACCTCTGCACCTGGGGGGGGGGGGGGGGTGTTTTTGTTTGTTGATTCCCTGTTCCACCTCCGGCTTCGGCGTGCCTTTGAGCCGTCTGCCATCGGCGTGGCTGAGGTTTGGCACAGTGGGATATACCCGCAGCTGATGGCTGGTTTAGAAGTCGGAGGAGTGGCGCCGTTTTGTGCCGTCTGCCATAACTGCTGTTCCACTCCTCCCGGTTGGCTTCTGGGGTATAGTCATGGTTGGTGACACTGGACGTGCTTCCAGTTTCCACTGCACCCAGGGGGTGGGGTTGGGGTTGTTTTGTTTGTATGTTTTTTTTTTCTCCTTTTGTTTTTTCCCCCCAGTTTCCGCCCTCAGGGTTTGACTGTGGTGTCCTCTGAGGGGGAAAGGGCTGTGGGTCCATCTAGCCATAGACGGCCGGGGCTGGGTCCGTTGGTCATGAGGGGAGGCGTCTCCTGGGGTTGATGGAATGGTCCTCTGGGAGGCGCTGGGAGTCCCCGTGGGTGACATTGGATCCCAGAGGGACCTCGGCTGTGGTTATTACTCCTGGAGCTGGCGGGATGTCCTCTGGGGGGTGTTGGTCCCTACATGTCGTTGGGGGGGGGGGGGTGTTAGCATTTTTATTTGCAAGCTTAAGTTTGGGTTGTGTTTTTCTTTTCTTGTTTATGTTTGTCTTTTTTGTTTTATGACTAATCAGACTGTGAACATGGTTGGACAAAGGCTGACCGCACAGGTTCAAGAACTCCTGGCCATACCTGTGCTAATTGACTGATAGAAACAAGGGCAAAGATGCAGCCAGAGGAGAAGACATCAACCGCTCTGTTAGATGAAGATTCTGTTGGAAGATTAATGCGGATACGGTTTCCAGCCATGGTCCCTGGAGGGGGGTGTTTCTCCTGGGCCAGGTTTGTGTGGTCGCCGGGAGGCTTCCCGTGAGGGTGGGGTACTGTTGTATGGCTGGGGGGGCCTGGCTGCCTTTTTGTTTGTCTTTTGTCCTGTCTTTTGTTTTTCCTTCCAGGTGGCTTGCATTTGGGACTGAGTGGCTGTGTAGCTGAGTTTATCAGGACCTCACCCTGATCACCTGAGGCTGATCACCTGCGGCTCGTCAGGACTCACAGCTGTGGTGCATCTACAATGGATTGGAACATGGTGGCATTTAAGACTGGAGTACACAGTGTGTATTTGCCAGAGACTCGACCTTGTGACCAGACGGGTGAGATCGTCCTCTCGGGAGCCATCTCATCATCAGTGGATGCAGAGAACGTCCAGGTTTGATGCATGGTCTGTGAAAGAGGAGAGGGTGAGGTCTCACGCTCGTCAGCACACTTCCTGAGGTACGTTAGATTTTGTGACTAACATTTATACAGTCAGTAAATGTGGTGTCCCTCACACCTTATTATATTGAGCTGTATGTTGGTCGTGTAATCAGCTTCCACTGCAGTGGAGTTTTGTGAACTGGATGTTCCATGCCTGCAGGGTGGGAAGCTGATTAGTAATTAAGCCAGGAAGTGTTTCCTGTTTGTGCACCTTTGAGCGTTCTCTCTGTGTGTTGAGTGTGGACTCACATAATGATTCCTTCTTTCACAGACTCGGTTTGTCGCGGCCACCTGGGGGGTGTCGGCGGGGTCCTTGGGTCCGAATTGGTTCTGGCTCCGGACCGTTGGCGCTGCTGGGAGCGCACCGCAAAACCACCACGCCAGACCGCGCACTTTTATATTTTTTCACATCACTGTTATGTTCATTAAACTCTGTTATCCTTTGTACCGTGCTCTGCTTATTTTATACTGGGTCCTTCAAACGCTGGTCGGTTCTCCGGGCTGCGTCCAACACATAACAAATGTAATAAAATGTTTGATTGTTTCCTTAGAATAATCATTCTGAACTGATTTTATTTAAAAGTATTAAAAAAAGATCTTTTTTAAAAATTGCAGTTCAGGCCCAGAGGTGGTAATGGTTCTTCATAATATGACTTCCAGTGGGACAAATTAAAATTGATTTGAATGAAAAATAAATGCACCATCAATGGACTTGATGTTAGCAAACCACTGATACTAACATTGTGAAGGATGCTAACATACAAATTATATAAAACTAAAATTTCTCTCAATTGAAATACTGCAGCACAGACTTCTTAGATTAGTTTATTTAAGGGACAATGTTCAACATCATTAAGATCAAAGAGACAGAGATGAGCTGCACCAGATTATAGCTAAAGGCCCGGTCCCACTGTGGAGGGGATTAATTGCGCATGAATTGAGTATACAAATGTTGGGCGTTCGTTGTCGTCCGCAACAAAAGTGGCCAAAAATGACAGCGGTCTCAGTATGAATTACGGATATATTAATAATGTACAGCGAATATATGACAAACAGTCGCAGATGTATAATCCATGTATTGAGCAAACGGATCAGACGCATTGCGATTATCACGGCGGTATTACAGATGTACTGACAATGCATTGCGCACGTGCGCATGCAAGGCATCTGCATTGCGGTCATAAATGAAGTGCACTTGGGCCTTTCGGCATCACTATTCACACCAACACCACAGCCTGTGGAGCAATTGCTGGACTTGGACAAGTTCATTGGAGTAAACAAGCAGTGAACAGGGCGAGTGGTGACGTCAGTGGATTGCATCAGAGCACAGCTCGTCTGAATGATTATAACAAGAAGCTAAATCTGTTATAAACATAGGAATAAATACTGTAACAGCTGCAGACAAGAAGGGAAAAACACGCAACTGTTTTATCAAGCCTTGACAATGTAAACAAGTCACATTTTAAGATGGCTCAAAAAATGCTTTCTGCAGGTTTCCGTGCACACGAGCGGCTCAGGCAGCAGCCTCCTCTGTGATTCAGGAAGTGATTAGATCCATTTTCAACGGTGAATTTGCAGAAAACATGATTAATCCGCCACAAAATAATTATTTTAAATACGCAGCGTCCAGCGCAGAGCACGTGGCAGCCAGTAGAACAAAGAACGGTGTCCAGCTGTGAACACAGCGGGTGAGATCATCAGGACACAGGTTGTGCTGCTGCATGAAGCAAAACATGCTCGTGTCAGTGCGCATTTATGTTGTTGGACGGCGTTTTTGGGGATCCATAACTACATCTATATGTTTCCACAGCTGGACTGGCACTGACTGGCAGGTATGTCAATGTCTGACATGGTACCCTAAAATAAGCTGCAAAACAATCTGGTCACAACCACCCAAGAAAAACAAAAAACAATAAACTTAAACTTTTGTCATTGACTTTTGTCGATTATTTAAACTTTGTTGACTTTTCTTACCCATTACATGGATTGGTTGATTCCAGAACATCATTGTTGGTAAGTAACTGTGAGCTGAAACATAAGAACAAAAGTGAGAATTTTCAGAGAATGAGGACGATCTCCAGGGATGAAAACCGGTTGAAAAACAAGTTATTATTTGAAAAACAAGACAGTGAAAGCCAATGACACAGAGTTACCATATGTGGACACTCCCAGACTACTTATCAGGTTTAGTTTACTAGACTGGGACTCAAACTGAATGCCTGAATGTGTTTATGCCTGACTAAAAATGACCAAAATGTCTACAAGCTGAAATAGAAACAACACTTCAAGAGATGATTTTTTTTAAAACCACTCACTTGAAGTCCATGATAGTAGGATCCAAGTCTGGACTGTTTATGACTGACAACCTTGGAAAAATAAAATAAAACCTAGTGTCAGTCAGAATGCCAGCAGGAGAAACAATTCTAACAAATACTGAAATGATTCGACTTTATGACACGTGTGATGATGACTGTGACGTTCAGCATTCATGATCAAACCGTACGTGCTTGTTTTCTGCTGTCAGTCTAAGCGTGTGCGATGTGAACATACCGGCTTGGGGAGTCTGGGCTGTCAGGGACGTCTTGCACCTGCATGGCATCTCTGAGAAGAGGTCAAAGGTCAACTTAGTGAAAATGTAACAACAGAATGTGTCATAATTAACTGAGGATATAAAACACATATGGCTCTAACTAAGTGAGTTTTAAATTAGATTAGACAGAACTTTATTAACTTGGGAAGACTCCCTCAGGGAAATTGAGGTTTCAGCAGCATTGTGTAGCAGCACACAGGGTAAGAAGCACACAGAGTACCAAAAGTGAATGTAAAAAAACAACTTACAAATATAAATACCAGAAATACTGCTCCCTACTGCTTTAGTAGCTACTACCGTTCCTCTAAAATCACAGTAAAAACACAAAAAATGAGTGAATGTTTCACTTTGTGACAGTTTTACCTCAGGCAGCAAAAACTATTTATAGCTCATCAACTACATTTGAAAGTTCTTTGTCTGATAATCTGGTAATTAATTAAAGACTTTAGCTCTACATAATGCATGAGTGAAAATACAGCCAGAAGCTGAAAAGACCAAACTAAAGAGCACATCAACAAGGCGCATAATAATAACAACAAGGAAACAAATGGCAGCATAAAGGGAAAATTAACTGGAATGTATCACACTGGGTGCCTCACACTCAACGTGAAGGAAGTACAGCTGTTATTATAAGGTACGTAAGGATACTGTTACCACACCGTGAGGCTGTTTGACCATATAACTTACTACACTGTATTGTTACAGGTTGATGATTGGCATCAACAGAATAAACAAAGGATCAAAATCAAAAACCTCATCAGATTCTCCACTGAACCACAACCCCCACAAATTAGGTCTCATTTAAGAGGTCAGAGGTAGCTTTCATCAGTGTTGGAACAGAGAACAAATACACTTTTCAAATAAAGTCTCCAATCAACTAGAGGTGACACTGCCACTATGTTCCCTCAATACTGTCACTGTTTTCACTCCATACTGTTGCTGTGGTCATGCCATACTGTCATTAATTTCACTCCACAGTCATCAATTTCAATCCATGCTGTCACTGTGTCTATACTGTTATTAATTTCACTCCATGTTGTCATTAATTTCAATCCATATTGTCAGTAATTTCACTTCATGCTGTCATTAATTTCAATCTATACTGTCAATTGCAACTCATACTGTCATTTATGTCACTCCATACTGTCACCGTGTACATACTGTCATTAATTTCCCTGCACAGTGATTAATTTCACTCCAAATTGTCATTAATTACAATCCATACTGTCAATCTGAAACCATACTGTCATTAATTTCACTCCACACTTCTCACTGTGTACATAGTCATTAATTTCACTCCATACTTCTCACTGTCCATACTGTCATTAATTTCACTCCATACTTCTCACTGTGTCCATATACTGTCATTAATTTTACTCCATACCATCATTAATTTCTCTCCATACAGTCACTATGTCTTTACTGTCATTAATTTCTCTCCATACAGTCACTGTATCTTTACAGTCATTAATTTATCTCCATACTGTCATTAATTTCACTCCATACTTCTCACTGTGTCTTTACAGTCATTAATTTCTGTCCATGCTGTCATTAATTTCACTCCATACCATCATTAATTTCTCTCCATACAGTCACTATGTCTTTACTGTCATTAATTTCTCTCCATACAGTCACTGTATCTTTACAGTCATTAATTTCTCTCCATACTGTCATTAATTTCACTTCATACTTCTCACTGTGTCTTTACACTCATTAATTTGTCCATGCTGTCATTAATTTCACTCCATACCATCATTAATTTCTCTCCATACAGTCACTATGTCTTTAATGTCATTAATTTCACTCCATACCATCATTAATTTCTCTCCATACAGTCACTGTATCTTTACAGTCACTAATTTCTCTCCATACTGTCATTAATTTCACTCCATACTTCTCACTGTGTCTTTACAGTCATTAATTTCTGTCCATGCTGTCATTAATTTCACTCCATACCATCATTAATTTCTCTCCATACAGTCACTATGTCTTTACTGTCATTAATTTCTCTCCATACAGTCACTGTATCTTTACAGTCATTAATTTCTCTCCATACTGTCATTAATTTCACTTCATACTTCTGTGTCTTTACAGTCATTAATTTGTCCATGCTGTCATTAATTTCACTCCATACCATCATTAATTTCTCTCCATACAGTCACTATGTCTTTAATGTCATTAATTTCACTCCATACCATCATTAATTTCTCTCCATACAGTCACTATGTCTTTACTGTCATTAATTTCTCTCCATACAGTCACTGTATCTTTACAGTCATTAATTTCTCTCCATACTGTCATTAATTTCACTCCATACTTCTCACTGTGTCTTTACAGTCATTAATTTCTGTCCATGCTGTCATTAATTTCACTCCATACCGTCATTAATTTCTCTCCATACAGTCACTGTATCTTTACAGTCATTAATTTCTCTCCATACTGTCACTAATTTCACTCCATACTTCTCACTGTGTCTTTACAGTCATTAATTTCTGTCCATGCTGTCATTAATTTCACTCCATACCATCATTAATTTCTCTCCATACAGTCACTGTCTTTACTGTCATTAATTTCTCTCCATACAGTCACTGTATCTTTACAGTCATTAATTTCTCTCCATACTGTCATTAATTTCACTCCATACTTCTCACTGTGTGTTTACAGTCATTAATTTCTGTCCATGCTGTCATTAATTTCACTCCATACCATCATTAATTTCTCTCCATACAGTCACTATGTCTTTACTGTCATTAATTTCTCTCCATACTGTCATTAATTTCACTTCATACTTCTCACTGTGTCTTTACAGTCATTAATGTCTGTCCATACTGTCATTAATTTCACTCCATATTGTCATTCATTTCACTCCATACCGTCATTAATTTCTCTCCACACAGTCACTATGTCTTTTGTTGTGTGGGCCGCTGAAGAGGAGGTACTGCTGGCCCACTACCACCAGAGGGCGCCCTGCTTGGAGTGCGGGCTCCAAGCACGAGAGGGCGCCAGACCCAGAGGAAGTGACAGCTGTCACTCATTACTCCAGCTGTCACTCATCTACACCACCATATAAGTCGGACTGCAACTCCACCTCCCCGCCGAGAAATCGACTACCAGTACTAAGGTAATTTCTCTGCTGAATTTAAACTGTGACTTACGTCTGATCTGTTTGCAGCCGTTGTCCTGTGGTGCCCTTTCAACTGGGTTGGCGGTCAGTGAGAGAAGCGACGTCTTCGCCTCTCACTCCATCCAGATAAGTGGTTACAGGAGCTGCTAGTGTGTTCCTAGGTTGGAGGTGGAGGTGCTTCCTCCCAACTGTGTTTGGACTGTTAATTACTGAGTGTGCGGACTCACACTCACACATCATCTTTCTGTTTTCTGCCAGCAGTACCAGGGTCGACAGCCGAAGACAGAGGCCACCTGGGGACTCGGGACTTGGCGGCTCCGGTGTTCTTCAGGCCGTTGGTGGTGGAGGCCGTGTGGGACGCGGCTTCTCTCTCGTCGGGCGTCTTCTATCTTCGAGCCTGCCCACACGTCACCTGGTGTTTATTGACTGTGAAAATTAAGACACGTTTCGTTGTGTAATATCACAACATTAAATTGTTACCTTTTGGCTTACTCATTGTCCATTCATTTGCGCCCCCTGTTGTGGGTCCGTGTTACGACACCTTCCCAACAGGATTTCTCGGCCAATCGTCATGGACTCCGAGGGGCGTCAACTCCAGCTTGAACGGCCAATGGAAGAGCCAGGAGCGCAGGCGTCAGCGGGAGGCGGGTTGAGTGAGCTGCAGCAGATCTTAACCGCCTTCAAGGCCCGGTTAGAATTAGTGACCGAGCAGAGTGTCCTCCTTAATCGGAGGGTGGAGGCTCTCACCGCCAGAGTGGAAGCGCGCGATCAGGGCGCCGCTGCAGCCACTCCTCTGGCTGGTCCTGGGCCCGTATCAGACGTTCCACTGGTCGTTCAACGAACCCCCCCACCGTCCCCTGAAGCATACATAAGCCCTCCGGAACCGTACGGGGGCTGTGTCGAGACGTGCGTGGACTTCCTCATGCAGTGTTCGCTCGTCTTTTCACAGCGCCCCGTCATGTACGCATCAGACGCTAGCCGGGTGGCTTATGTTATTAATTTGCTTCGAGGACAGGCACGCGCATGGGCTACGGCGCTTTGGGAGCAGAATTCACGGCTCCTAACGTCTTATACTGGGTTCATACGGGAATTCAAACAAGTGTTTGATCATCCCAACAGAGGCGAGACCGCTTCGAACGTGCTGCTGTCGATGAGACAGGGGCGCCGTAGCGCAGCCGAGTATGCAGTCGACTTCCGCATCGCGGCAGCGAGGTCCGGCTGGAATAACGTTGCGCTCCGCGCCGCCTTTGTAAATGGACTGTCCCCGGTCCATAAGGAGCACCTACTGGCCAAGGATGAACCGCGGGAATTCGACGGGCTGATCGATTTGGTTATACGTTTAGACAACCGTTTGAATGAGCATCGTCGGGAGCAGGCCGGGGGGCGTGACCGGGCACGAGCCGTCCCTCCCCCTTCCGGTTCCAACAAGGTGACGTCGTCCCCACGCTTCACTGCCAGAGAGCTCCGTGTGGCTACGGCTCCCCCTGCTGAGGAGGCTAGGGACACGAGCAGGGCCAAATTAAGATCAAAAATCAGACAAAGGAGGCTGGCCCGCGGGGAGTGTTTTGTCTGCGGCTCTTGCGAGCACATGCAGAAGGACTGCCCTAAAACGGTCAATCTACAACGCCCGTCCTTAGAAACTGGGCTAAGGGTGGGTCATAACACGCACGCGGGAAAACCCCGCAAATCAGCACGAATCCCAGTAACAATCCTTTGTGGGGATTTAACCCTTCATGCCCCAGCACTGATAGACACAGGGTCTGAAGGGAATCTGCTGGACAGCAGATGGGTAAAGGAAGTAGGGCTCCCTCTGGTGGCTCTGCCGGCACCATTGCAGGTGCGAGCACTAGATGGCACCCTGCTTCCATTAATCACACATCAGACACAACCAGTGACTTTGGTTGTGTCTGGGAATCACAGGGAGGAGATAGTGTTCCATGTAACACCTTCTACCTCCCGAGTGATTTTGGGCTTTCCATGGATGGTGAAGCACAATCCCCGGATTGATTGGCCGTCTGGGGTTGTGACGCAGTGGAGCGAAACCTGCCACCGGGAGTGCTTAGGATCCTCGGTTCCTCCCGGCACCACAGCTAATGAGGAGGTCAAAGTTCCCCCCAATCTATCGGCGGTGCCAAGGGAGTACCACGATCTTGCTGACGTTTTCAGCAAAGATCTGGCACTCACTCTTCCCCCGCACCGACCGTATGATTGTGCCATCGATTTGGTTCCGGGCGCTGAGTACCCGTCCAGTAGGTTGTACAATCTCTCACGTCCGGAACGCGAATCAATGGAGACCTACATCCGGGACTCCTTAGCTGCCGGGCTGATCCGGAACTCCACCTCCCCGATGGGTGCTGGTTTCTTTTTTGTGGGCAAGAAAGACGGCGGACTCCGTCCATGCATTGATTACAGAGGGCTGAACGAGATCACGGTTCGCAACCGATACCCGTTACCTCTGTTGGATTCAGTGTTCACGCCCCTGCATGGAGCCCGAATTTTCACAAAATTGGATCTTAGAAACGCGTACCACCTGGTTCGGGTCCGGAAGGGAGACGAATGGAAGACGGCATTCAACACCCCGTTAGGTCATTTTGAGTACCTGGTCATGCCGTTCGGCCTCACTAACGCCCCCGCGACGTTCCAAGCTTTGGTAAATGACGTCTTGCGGGACTTCCTGCATCGGTTCGTCTTCGTATATCTGGACGATATACTCATCTTTTCCCCGGACCCTGAGACCCATGTCCAGCATGTACGTCAGGTCCTACTGCGGTTGTTGGAGAACCGGCTGTTTGTGAAGGGCGAGAAGTGCGAGTTCCACCGCACTTCTTTGTCCTTCCTGGGGTTCATCATCTCCTCCAACTCCGTCGCCCCTGATCCGGCTAAGGTTGCGGCGGTGAGAGATTGGCCCCAACCGATAAGCCGCAGGAAACTACAGCAGTTCCTAGGTTTTGCAAATTTCTACAGGAGGTTTATTAAAGGTTACAGTCAGGTAGTTAGCCCCCTGACTGCCCTGACCTCCACCAAGGTCCCCTTCGCCTGGTCGGATCGGTGCGAAGCCGCATTCCAGGAGTTGAAACGTCGGTTCTCGACTGCACCAGTTCTGGTGCAGCCTGATCCTGATCGCCAGTACATAGTAGAAGTGGACGCCTCTGACTCGGGGATAGGAGCCGTGCTGTCCCAGAGCGTGGAGGCTGATAAAGTCCTCCATCCTTGTGCCTTTTATTCCCGCAGGTTGACCCCAGCTGAACGGAACTATGACGTCGGCAATCGGGAACTTCTTGCGGTGAAGGAGGCTCTTGAAGAGTGGAGACACCTGCTGGAGGGGGCATCGTTGCCCTTCACGGTTTTCACGGACCATCGGAACCTGGAGTACATCCGGACCGCCAAGCGGCTGAACCCCAGGCAAGCCCGCTGGTCTCTGTTCTTCGGGCGCTTTGACTTCCAAATCACGTATCGCCCCGGGACCAAGAACCAAAAACCAGATGCATTGTCCCGGGTGCACGAAGAAGAAGCCAAAGCGGGGCTGTCGAACCCCACCGAGACCATCATCCCCGAGTCCACTGTCGTGGCCACCCTCACCTGGGACGTGGAGAAGACCGTCCGGGAGGCCCTGACAAGGAGCCCGGACCCGGGAACTGGCCCCAAGAACAGACTGTACGTCCCACCAGAGGCAAGAGCTGCCGTATTGGACTTCTGTCACGGGTCCAAGCTCTCCTGTCATCCCGGAGTGCGTAGGACCGTGGCAGTAGTCCAGCAGCGTTTCTGGTGGGCGTCCCTGGAAACCGACGTTTGGGACTACGTCCAGGCCTGTACCATCTGCGCCAGGGGCAAGGCAGACCATTGGAGGACGACGGGACTCCTCCAACCCCTGCCAGTGCCTCATCGCCCCTGGTCTCACATCGGCCTGGACTTCATCACGGGCCTCCCGCCGTCCCAGGGCAACACCGTTATTCTCACGATAGTGGACCGGTTCTCCAAGGCGGCCCACTTCGTGGCCCTCCCGAAGCTCCCGACAGCCCAGGAGACGGCAGACCTCCTGGTCCACCACGTCATGCGGCTGCATGGGATACCATCGGACATCGTATCAGATCGTGGTCCCCAGTTCTCTTCGCAGGTGTGGAAGAGTTTCTGTAAGGAGCTGGGGGCCACCGTGAGTCTCTCGTCCGGGTACCACCCCCAGACCAACGGCCAGGCAGAGCGGGCTAACCAGGAGTTGGAACAGGCCCTTCGCTGCGTCACCTCCGCGCACCCCGGCGGCCTGGAGTCACCATCTGGCCTGGATCGAGTATGCCCATAACAGCCAAGTCTCGTCTGCTACCGGCCTCTCCCCTTTTGAGGCATGTTTGGGGTTCCAGCCCCCATTGTTCCCGCTGGTGGAGGGAGAGGTCGGTGTGCCCTCGGTCCAGGCCCACCTCAGGAGGTGCCGCCGGGTGTGGCGGACCGCCCGCTCTGCCCTGTTAAAGGCCCGGACGAGGGCCAAGACCCATGCGGACCGCCGACGTTCCCCGGCCCCCACGTACCAGCCCGGGCAGGAGGTGTGGCTGTCGACAAAGGACATCCCCCTCTGTGTGGACTCACCCAAATTAAAGGACAGGTACATCGGACCATTCCCCATCCTCAAGATCATCAACCCGGCCGCAGTGAAGCTCCGACTCCCGGCTACACTGCGGATCCACCCTGTCTTCCACGTGTCCCGTATTAAGCCACACCACTCCTCGCCCCTCTGTGCACCTGGACCTCCGCCGCCTCCTGCCCGGCTCATCGACGGGGAGCCTGCTTGGACGGTCCGCAGGCTCCTGGACGTCCGTCGTAAGGGCCGGGGGTTCCAATATCTGGTGGACTGGGAGGGTATGGACCTGAAGAACGCTCCTGGGTGAAGAGGAGCTTCATCCTGGACCCGGCCCTCCTGGCCGATTTCTACAGACGACACCCGGACAAGCCTGGTCGGGCGCCTGGAGGCGCCCGTTGAGGGGGGGGTCCTGTTGTGTGGGCCGCTGAAGAGGAGGTACTGCTGGCCCACTACCACCAGAGGGCGCCCTGCTTGGAGTGCGGGCTCCAAGCACGAGAGGGCGCCAGACCCAGAGGAAGTGACAGCTGTCACTCATTACTCCAGCTGTCACTCATCTACACCACCATATAAGTCGGACTGCAACTCCACCTCCCCGCCGAGAAATCGACTACCAGTACTAAGGTAATTTCTCTGCTGAATTTAAACTGTGACTTACGTCTGATCTGTTTGCAGCCGTTGTCCTGTGGTGCCCTTTCAACTGGGTTGGCGGTCAGTGAGAGAAGCGACGTCTTCGCCTCTCACTCCATCCAGATAAGTGGTTACAGGAGCTGCTAGTGTGTTCCTAGGTTGGAGGTGGAGGTGCTTCCTCCCAACTGTGTTTGGACTGTTAATTACTGAGTGTGCGGACTCACACTCACACATCATCTTTCTGTTTTCTGCCAGCAGTACCAGGGTCGACAGCCGAAGACAGAGGCCACCTGGGGACTCGGGACTTGGCGGCTCCGGTGTTCTTCAGGCCGTTGGTGGTGGAGGCCGTGTGGGACGCGGCTTCTCTCTCGTCGGGCGTCTTCTATCTTCGAGCCTGCCCACACGTCACCTGGTGTTTATTGACTGTGAAAATTAAGACACGTTTCGTTGTGTAATATCACAACATTAAATTGTTACCTTTTGGCTTACTCATTGTCCGTTCATTTGCGCCCCCTGTTGTGGGTCCGTGTTACGACACCTTCCCAACAGTCTTTACTGTCATTAATTTCATTCTATACTTCTCACTGCCCATACTGTCATTAATTTCACTCCATACTTCTCACTGTGTCTTTACAGTCATTAATTTCTCTCCATATGTCATTCATTTCTCTCCATACCGTCATTAATTTCACTCCATACCGTCATTAATTTCACTCCATACTTCTCACTGTGTCTTTACAGTCATTAATTTCACTCCATACCGTCATTAATTTCACTCCATACTTCTCACTGTGTCTTTACAGTCATTAATTTCACTCCATACCGTCATTAATTTCACTCCATACTTCTCACTGTGTCTTTACAGTCATTAATTTCTCTCCATACTGTTCATTCCATACTTCTCACTGCCCATACTGTCATTAACGTCACTCCATACAGTCACTATGTCTTTACTGTCATTAATTTCATTCTATACTTCTCACTGCCCATACTGTCATTAATTTCACTCCATACTTCTCACTGTGTCTTTAGTCATTAATTTCTCTCCATACTGTCATTAATTTCACTCCATACTTCTCACTGTGTCTTTACAGTCATTAATTTCTGTCCATGCTGTCATTAATTTCACTCCATACCATCATTAATTTCTCTCCATACTTCTCACTATGTCTTTACTGTCATTAATTTCTCTCCATACTGTCATTAATTTAACTTCATACTTCTCACTGTGTCTTTACAGTCATTAATTTCTGTCCATATTGTCATTAATTTCACTCCATACGGTCATTAATTTCTCTCCATACAGTCACTATGTCTTTACTGTCATTAATTTCACTCCATACGTCATTCATTTCTCTCCATACCGTCATTAATTTCACTCCATACCATCATTAATTTCACTCCATACCGTCATTAATTTCACTCCATACTTCTCACTGTGTCTTTACAGTCATTAATTTCTCTCCATACTGTTCATTCCATACTTCTCACTGCCCATACTGTCATTAACGTCACTCCATACAGTCACTATTTCTTTATAGTCATTAATTTCACTCCATACTTCTCACTGTCTTTACAGTCATTAATTTCTCTCCATACGTCATTCATTTCTCTCCATACCGTCATTAATTTCACTCCATACCATCATTAATTTCACTCCATACCGTCATTAATTTCACTCCATACTTCTCACTGTGTCTTTACAGTCATTAATTTCTCTCCATACTGTTCATTCCATACTTCTCACTGCCCATACTGTCATTAACGTCACTCCATACAGTCACTATTTCTTTATAGTCATTAATTTCACTCCATACCTGTGGTCCTGGACATTGTGTATCTGCATATTATTCGTAGTATCAGAGAAAGACACTTAATAAAAATGATAAATCGCTAATTTTCTCTCTGCTGGCCGCTCCGTCCGGTTAGAAACGGGACTTAATTTCGACCCACTCACTTTTTGCAGTCGGTTTTCTTCATGTTCCGTGTCCACTTGATAAAATTCATTCCACCGCGCTGGGCTCCGCTCACTCAGCAGACATGGACGGACAGCAGCAGCTCGCACCGACGCCACACCGACACAAATGAAGGCGTGTTCCTCCTGCATGACGCAGAAAGGTGTGTTACCGCTCCTCACAGTCCGTGTGCTCCTAAAAAGAAAAAAAAAAAAAAATAGTCTGCTCCTCATCAGCATAAAACAAGATCTGTGCTCCTCACCCCCGCGGAGTGCTTCTGCCTGCGGTCATAAAGACCTCCGGATTAGGGGTGTCAAATCAAACAGGTTAAAAGGTGAACATAAAAAAAAGACAAACCGACACCTTTAGAAAAATATTGCATTATTTGACAATAATGACGTGTTTGGAATATAGAACCAGGTTTGTTTGGTGACATGAGTCTTTCATTTTCTCTCTCTCTCTCTCTATATATAGCGGATTTGGATTATAACGGACAAAATTTGCTGGACCACCTGAATCCATTATATGTGAGTTTGCTATATATATATATATATATATATATATATATATATATATATATATATATATATACGAGGTCTATCAGAAAAGTATCCTACCTTTTTATTTAAAAAAAAAATTATATGGATTTGAATGACGTGCGATTACACCAATCATGCTTGAACCCTCGTGCGCATGCGTGAGTTTTTTCACGCGTGTCGGTGACGTCATTTCCCTGTGGGCAGGCCTTGAGTGAGATGTGGTCCCGCCCTCTCGGCTGAATTCCTTTGTTTCACACGGTGCTCGAGACGGCGCGCGTTGCTTTATCAAAATTTTTTCTGGACCTGTGAGGAATATCCGAGTGGACACTATTCGAGAAATTAAGATGGTTTTCGGTGAAAAGTTTAACGGCGGATGAGAGATTATGGGGTGTTTCTGTCGGTGTAAGGACTTCCCATAGAGCGGGATGTCGCGCAGCGTTTCCAGGCGCTGTCGTCTGCCTGTTTCGACCTAAAAACATCCTAATTTAAGGCTTAATTCACCCAGGACATCGTGAGAGAACAGAGAAGATTCAGAAGAGGCCGGCATGAGGACTTTATGTGGACATTCCACTGTTTTGACATTTTTTAATGAAAGACGTGCGTGCAAATTCGCCGAGTCGTCACAGAAACGACTCGGCGAAACGACTCTGTGTGCGCCGCGACAGGAAAAACACCTCCGTGTTGAAAACCATTTGTAAAATTCAGGCGGCTTTTGATGGCTTTCAACAAGTGAGTAACTGAGACATTGTTTAACAGCTTGGGCATGTTCCAACTTGCCCGTTAAGGTTTCCAACGGAGGTGTTTTTCCTGTCGCGACCCCCCGCGGTCGGGTCCGGCCCGACATGCGACTCTGCCCGCACGTTCTGAAAAAATCGATGAGAGGGTGGGACACTCCTCACTCAGAGACTGCCCACAGGCGAATGACGTAACCGACAGGCGTGAAAAAAACTCTTGCATGCCCACGAGGGTTCAAGCATGTCTGATGTAATCACAAGTGATTCAAATCCATATGGTTTTTGAAAAAAATAATAAGGTCGGATACTTTTCTAATAGACCTTGTGTGTGTGTATATATATATATATATATATATATATATATATATAAACGCATATAAATGCTTCCATCAATATGTATATGGACAAGCAGTTGAAGTGGTAACTGACCACAAACCCTTGGTCGCCAACAACCAAACCATTGGTCGATTGTCCATTGAGGCTACAGCACATGTTGATAAGGCTACAGAAATATGATGTGAAGATTACATACACGCCTGGAAAGTACAGATGCTCTGTCCAGAGCAGTGGACAAACAAGAGAGACTTGATGATGAAAAATGTGCTGATATTCAAGCCCAATAGCCAATTTGAAAGAGTGGGAGCAGATCTGTTTGACTGTAATGGTAAAAACCACATCATAGTAACAGATTACTTTTCAAACTATCCTGAAGTTTGCAACACTCCAGACAACATCTAGCAAAGCCACCATTGCATTCCTGAAATCAGTCTTTGCAAGATACCAAGTCAGTTGGTATCAGACAATGTCCACAGTGTGTGACTTTGCCAGTGAATGGGGGTTCCAACATACAATATCCTGCCCACATGATCCCAGATCAAATGGCCTCACAGAGAGCTCAGTGAAGGTTGTCAAAGGTTTCATTAAGAAAGCACATGATGGAAAGGCAGATTTCAATCAGTTTAATGATCTATTGAAGTGCACCACTGCAGAGTGGCTGATCACCAGCCCAGATGCTGACAGGACGACGCATACGCACAAACTTGCCAATACGGGAGCACCTGTTGACACCAAAAAGAGCACACAAAGTCAAAACTGATAAAATCAGAGAAAACAGAAACAAAAACAGCAACATGACATGAGAGCTAAACCACTGTGCAACTTAAAACCGGGAGAACATGTCAGAATTCAAGATCATGTGACTGGCAACTGGAACATCCAACGATCAGTGGAAAGAGAAATAACACCAAGTTCGTATCAGATGGAGACAGACCAGGGAACATTGTGGAGAAGAGACAGTGTTGATATCAAGCCACAAGTGTCACACCAGTGTTCTGTGCAACAGCCTGACAGTACATTTGGCAATGTGGACACCACAAATGACCTGGCTGAGGAACCATTACAAAGCCAACCGCCAGATCCTGTTGCAACAGTTCAATGAAAACACCACTAAAGACATCTGGCAGACCAAAAAGAAGTGTTTGAGTGCTTCAAAGACTTACTGAGAGCTGCTAAAAAGAAAAAAAAAATCTTATGAGTTTGCTCGGGCTTGGAAAAAAAGTAATTTCTTTTTAAAGGGGGGAGATGTGGTGTTACTTGTTTAATGGCAGCAGTAAATGTTCAGAGAGAAGCCCACACAGAGTCTCTGAATCGTCTCTTATATTCACTACCAAGCATAGCAGGGAGTGTAAGGGGATCCCAGTCCAAGCTATGATTGGTGATCATAAATTAGCAGTGGACAAGTGGTTAGCGTGCTTGATTTCAGTGAGGAAGGTTCCTGGTTCAAACCCCACCGCTGCTACATTTCTCCATGTAATGTGGAGTTGCATCAGGAAGGGCATCTGGTGTAAAACTCCAAATCAACTCACAGATCCACCTTGGATCTGCTGTGGGGAGCCTGAGTAAAAATAAGGGAGCAGCCGAAGGGTCTTACTTTTACTTATCAGGACCACTTGAGTCCCATCACCTTGTTCACTATACACACGTGGTTTGATATTATGAAGCAATTAAACTTATGGATTAAAAAAAAACTGGATTGCATACAACATAGAATTTAAACCAAATGGTATGGATTCAAGTTTTAAATCCTGGAGAATTAAAGGTATTACAGTCTATTGTAATACAACCCCTGGCAAAAATTATGGAATCACCAGCCTCGGAGGATGTTCATTCAGTTGTTTAATTTTGTAGAAAAAAGCAGATCACAGACATGACACAAAACTAAAGTCATTTCAAATGGCAACTTTCTGGCTTTAAGAAACTATAAGAAATCAGGAAAAAAAAATTGTGGCAGTCAGTAACGGTTACTTTTTTAGACCAAGCAGAGGGAAAAAAATATGGAATCACTCAATTCTGAGGAAAAAATTATGTAATCATGAAAAACAAAAGAACGCTCCAACACATCACTAGTATTTTGTTGCACCACCTCTGGCTTTTATAACAGCTTGCAGTCTCTGAGGCATGAACTTAATGAGTGGCAAACAGTACTCTTCATCAATCTGGCTCCAACTTTCTCTGATTGCTGTTGCCAGATCAGCTTTGCAGGTTGGAGCCTTGTCATTGACCATTTTCTTCAACTTCC
The DNA here is from genome assembly GCF_902500255.1 of Thalassophryne amazonica. Lineage (NCBI taxonomy): Eukaryota > Metazoa > Chordata > Actinopteri > Batrachoidiformes > Batrachoididae > Thalassophryne > Thalassophryne amazonica. The sequence goes on along the minus strand of NC_047112.1, from coordinate 31,247,262 downwards.
ACCAAAGATTTTCAATTGGATTAAGATCCGGACTATTTGCAGGCCATGACATTGACCCTATGTGTCTTTTTGCAAGGAATGTTTTCACAGTTTTTGCATTATCATCTTGAAAAATGATTTCATCATCCCCAAACATCCTTTCATGGGATAAGAAAAGTGTCCAAAATATCAACGTAAACTTGTGCATTTATTGATGATGTAATGACAGCCATCTCCCCAGTGCCTTTACCTGACATGCAGCCCCTTATCATCAATGACCGTGGAAATTTACATGTTGTCTTCAGGCAGTCATCTTTATAAATCTCATTGGAACGGTACCAAACAAATCCAGCATCATCACCTTGCCCAATGCAGATACGAGATTCATCACTGAATATGACTTTCATCCAGTCATCCACAGTCCACGATTGCTTTTCCTTAGCCCATTGTAACCTTTTTTTCTGATTAGGTGTTAATGATGGCTTTCGTTTAGCTTTTCTGTATGTAAATCCCATTTCTTTTAGGCGGTTTCTTACAGTTCGGTCAGACGTTGACTCCAGTTTCCTCCCATTCGTTCCCATTTGTTTTGTTGTGCATTTTCGATTTTTGAGACATATTGTTTTAAGTTTTCTGTCTTGACACTTTGATGTCTTCCTTGGTCTACCAGTATGTTTGCCTTTAACAACCTTCCCGTGTTGTTTGTATTTGGTCCAGAGTTTTAGACACAGCTGACTGTGAACAACCAACATCTTTTGCAACATTGCGTGATGATTTACCCTCTTTTAAGAGTTTGATAATCCTCTCCTTTGTTTCAATTGACATCTCTCGTGTTGGAGCCATGATTCATGTCAGTCCACTTGGTGCAACAGCTCTCCAAGGTGTGATCACTCCTTTTTAGATGCAGACTAACGAGCAGATCTGATTTGATGCAGGTGTTAGTTTTGGGGATGAAAATTTAGTGATTCCATAATTTATTCCTCAGAATGAGTGAGTCCATATTTTTTTCCCTCTGCTTGGTCTAAAAAAGTAACCGTTACTGACTGCCACAATTTTTTTTTCCTGATTTCTTATAGTGTTTCTTAAAGCCAGAAAGTTGCCATTTGAAATGACTGTAGTTTTGTGTCATGTCTGTGATCTGCTTTTTTTCTACAAAATTAAACAACTGAATGAACATCCTCAGAGGCTGGTGATTCCATAATTATTGCCAGGGGTTGTATAATGGAGAAGAATGCATTACAAAGCTGTATGACATTAAAAGATAAATAGCATGACTTCTTCAGATACTTGCAAATATGCCAGTATTTCTTAAAATAAATAAAGGAAAATGAAACAGCTGATTACATCAGTTCTGGGACAGCATTTGGAAAATTTTGCAGCAAGTTTTTGACAAGCAAATCCCATTTACATGCTCAGCTTTATATTTGGGGGACTTACGAGAAGAAATAACAGGAAATGACACTTATCTTCTTCAAATACTGATTGTAACAATAAAAACACAAAAGCATTTTTAAGTGGTTACCCACCCACAGTATTGGCGCGAAATTGTCTAAGAGATTCATGAGTTAGAGACCGACTTTTCTTCTGAGACTGAAAAAAGATGTATATGTTGCCAAACAGGCAAAATGGATGTCATTCTGGAAGGAATAAATGATTGGCTGGTGGTTTCGCCTCCTCATTCTACCTTTTCTTTGGGGTTGTAATTGTAAGATAATACGCTTTGTATTCTGACTCAAGATGTCAGGCGGTAATATTGGTTGGACTGTGCTGTAATTCTGCTTTTGTCAAAATGAAAATAAAATATATGAGTAAAAAAGAAAATTCTTTGCTGTTAAAAAAATTGCTTGGGAAAATTTTGAAGAAAGCTTTAAATTTCATTTTCCCACCTTGGCTAAGTGAACAGCAAGGCTCCCTGTGTATTTTGTTTTGTATCTTGTCATTTCTGTAGTCTGATTTTGGCTTTTGTGTCCTACCCTGCACATTCAATATGTTATTAATCAGGTATGTTATTAAAATGTTCTTAAGTTGTTTTTTGTATTGTTTTTCCAAAAACAAAAGCTAACTGGAGGTTAGCATCATTATATTGGGAGCTTGTTTTGTTAAACTTGTAGTGTCACGAAACATTATGTTCCTGCACAAATTATAGTTTCACCCTCCTGTTCTAACGATTGTGTTAGATAACACAAAGTCACATAAACACCACAAGCACACTTTTAGATTTATTCAGTTTTGAATTAAATGCATAACATACTCTGGCCAAACATTGCAATAATGATTTCTTCTTACACATTAGAAAATATAAAATAAAATACCATTAGCTTGAGTTTTAGAAAGCCTATAGAGCCTAGAAACATAAGTGGTTCTTGACTTGTAAAACAGGAATCTGTACAATGAACACTAACATGTTTTGTTGCCGCAGAATGCCACAACAAAAACACGACGACAGGAGACTGGCGTGAAAGTGAAGAGATGACTCCTGTATTCTTGCAACAAATATTAACTGCACATGATTTGATGTCAGCGCAACACCAAGGCCGCGGACGCACAAACATCAGAGGAAGCTGGACGATGGTAAACAAACACACAAAACAACGGAGCTTTAACGGGATGATGATCAGAAATTAAACAGGAAATTAAGGCCTTCTGTGCTTCAGTCCCACTTCACAAGAGTTCATGAACATGTACGAGGACAATGTGACACGAGGAAGCGCGGGATGAACAATGTGAGCATGTCTGTGCATTTACGCCACCAGGCTTTCTACAAGTTACATCCCCACAGACACACACAAGCTTTTCCTGGTATGGTGTCACTTTTGAAAGTCAGTTCCTGAAATGAAAACTGTCACATAAACAGGAAGAGTAGAGGCTCATCCAGTTGGTTTTAAATAAGTGAAATCGATATTTAGACAGCATATGCCTGACTGAGGAACAACTTCTTGAATCTCTGCTTAAAGCTACAGTTTGTAGGATTTACGGGTGTTTATCAGTAGAATTGGAGCAAAGTTTCCATAACCTTCTGTTCATTGGTGTTTATGTAACATCTGAGTGAATCCTTGTCATTTGATTCGTGGGTTGTATGTCACGTGACATGGATTATTCATACTATTTGCCATTGTGTTTCATTGACTGTGCAATAGTTCCTTTTTAACGTTCAATTTTGGCGCTATATGAAATGTGCTATTGCATGCCCCGACCACCATACATGCTCACACTACCGGGCGTGGCGTGCAATAGCACATTTAGCTAAACCGCATTTAGCTAAACATAGCACAGTTTGTTTTGCTGGCGGAGGATGATTTGAAGGAGCTAAGTGACGCTGCTAATTCTTCTCACACACACACACACACACACACACAAAAATCCACTACGCTGTCTGGAGGCATGAAAAGTGGTCAGGATGAAAAGCTGGACAATTTCTGATGTGATTTTTCACTGGTCTGAGGAACTACATGAAGTCTTTTCTTTTTTTGGAAGTACGCAAAATCAGTGGATGGCATCATGGACTATATCATTGCAAATTTGGACTCCAGTTTAAAGTTTGTGTTGGACTGTTAAGCAGCAGTGGAGCACTAAAATGTAAGTCCCTTTTCTGTTGTTTCTAAATGAATAAAATATCAAATGACATGGATCTATTTTTGCTGTAATATAAAACAAATAATGTTTTTTCATTCTTTCAATGGAACCAATATTTAATTGGGTGAAAGATGGAAGATTCCATCTTTCACCCAATTAAATATTGGTACCATTGAACTTATAAATATTCATTATTTGTATAATAATTTACCTGCAACAATGAATGAATGTGTTTCCATAAATGAGCCCTTATATCTATTGAGAGCAGGCCCCCATCATGGAGGTCATCAGTCGTCACTCTCCTATAAACATCCTATTGACCGCTAATGAGTTTGAGAACATTCATTTTTGTGAAATGTAGGCTCATACATTTTGCCTATCACAAGAGAAGGCAAAGGAGCATGAAACAAAAACATGAAGGGAAACAAAATCCTGACCAGCAAGTACATAAGGCAATCTACAATCTCACCACTAGATAACACAAAATCATACACACTGTAGCTTTAAGTGCAATACTGGCTTTTGGGAAGCTACTCTGTGCTAGGAACTGATCCTCCTGGTTGAAGGACAAAGGTTATCAGGGAGGAATCAGAACTAATTCACCCATCAGCTTCAGGAACAGGGCAGGTAAAGTGTTAAAACTTATTTTTTCAGACACATACATTCAGTGTTTTACAACCCAACTTCTAGGTTTTAACTCAACTACTCCTTCTTCATCTTTACATCATATCCATGCAGGGTCGATTGTTGCCCAAAGTTTAGCAGTTTAGGGGGGCTCATCGTCTTGGAATAAAAACCCACTCACTCCACCCCAGTGAAATGCTCTTGAGCAAGACCAAATATCTGTTAAAGTCAGCAGTGTTATTCCCATCATGTCTCATATCACCCATAAATTAAACATTTCATTTCTTAAAGTACATGAACACCGATCAGCCTCCGAGTGACTAAACAGATTTTAAAAACTACATTGTCTTCCATCTTAAGTGTTAACTATCTGGTAAAATTGGTTATGTGCCACCCATTGTAGTGTGCCCTGAAATATAATGCTAATTAAAATGTTTGTAGTTCTATTCCAGGTATATTAATGTTATATATATTATAATGTTATAAATGTTATAATTAGGTATATAATTTTTTTTTTGTCAATGGGATTCAGTTTGACCAAGTCCGGGAAAACCTGATGGCTGCACTGAAAGATGGTCTCTGCATTCATACTGTGTAAACACTGATGCATCACCATCCCATTTACTCTGCTGGAAGCACACTGGTGGATATCGAGGTTAGATATGAGTATTAAAGTTTGCACTTAAATTCACTGCATGTTTTAGAAGTGAGCAACAGCAGAGAAAACCAAAGTCCAAACTTCTTCTGAGTGTTTCAATAAGTTATTTTTTAATAAAGCGGTACTAACATTCTGCTGTTGAACACATGACGAGCTAAAAATCCATATTCACTGCATATAATTTTTTTAAATCCCTTTTTAAACAGAAGCTTTGGTCCTCTGCTATGATCCAAAAGAAAAACCACAGAGACCATCAGGATGGGGGGGTTAAAAGATGGTGTAATGCTGGCTAGGAGTGACCACAGTTTGGGCTGAAGGCATAGAAAGAGGGGTTAATTCTAAGAAAGTCTCTTCATGGGGGCAGCAGGGACCGCCGATTCAGTCCTACACAGTCCCCACTTTGCTTTGGTGCTTTCCGGGCTGGACCAGGCTGTGCCGTTGGGTCGAGGTCGTGCTCCTCAGGTGAGTTCAGACTTGCTAAGTGCGATGGCCAGCTCCAGGTCCTCCTGCTCCTGCTGGGTGAGTCTGGCAAGCCGCTCCTTCTCCTCCCGCTCGCTCTCACGCTTTGCCCACTCTATCATGTCTTCTTCTGTTGGATACTGTTTCATCGACAAACAACCCAGGAAAACACAAACACACACATATACAAAGAAATATGAGGACAAAGTGGGCAAAGATGAGAAATTGTTCTCTAATGTGTAAATAATTAACATGCATGTGTGTCCGTAAGCCCAATCGTGGGCCAGCAGGACAACATCACGTCTCAGTGTTAAGCTACGCAAATTATGTTTGTCAAAACAAACTGTCCCTTGGGGGAAATGTCTAACTCTGTGGGTCATTATACCAAAGAAAGACTAAGTTCACTTGTTTGTCCACTGTCACCCTGACAGAGGGACACAGAAATGCTGTCCATCCCTATAACTTTTCATAGACTTGAGACAAGTTTACCAAATTTGCAACAAGGATGCATCACTTCAGTGTCTAGGTTAAGTTCAATTATGAGGGACCTTGACCAAAACTGAAGGTCACAGAGCCAAAAATAGTATTTGTGTGTGTGATGAAGACTGTACTCAACTTCAGTAATAACTGATCTTGAGCTAATTTTGATGGTCATAGGACCAAAACTATCCACAACACTATACTCCCAATAACTTTGTAAAGAAATAACACCTGTACCAAATTGGGAGCAAGGATGTACAGTGCATCCGGAAAGTATTCACAGCGCTTCACTTTTTGCACATTTTGTTATGTTACAGTCTTATTCCAACATGGAGTAAATTCATTTTTTTCCTCAAAATTCTACACATAATACCCCATAATGACAATGTGAAAAAGTTTTGAGATTTTTGCAAATTTATAAAAACAAACAAACAAAAACTAAGAAATCACATGAACATAAGTATTCACAGCCATTGAGCTCAGGTCATCCTGTTTCCATGGATCATCCTTGAGAATTCTACAGCTTAATTGGAGTCCGCCTGGGGTAAATTCAGTTGATGGGACATGATTTGGAAAGGCACACACCTGTCTACATATAAGGTCCCACAGTTGACAGTACATGTCAGAGCACAAACAAAGAATGAAGTAAAAGGAATCATCTGTAGACCTCTGAGACAGGATTGACTCGAGGCACAAATATGGAGAAGGGTAGAGAAACATGCTGCTTTGAAGGCCCTAAGGGATGCATGTTTACTGCAAAAGTTAGTGAGAGTACAGTTTTCATCATAGACAGGCATGAGTTTTGGCTCTGTGACCTTCAATATTTGGTTAAGGTCACTCATCACTGAACCTGACCTACTAGAACATCAAGGGAAAAGTTGTTTCAAACTGTAGAAAAGTTACAGGGAATACAGAGTTTCAGACAGCTGCATGGATGGACAGGATTTCTCTGGACCCTCCATTGGGGTGACAGTGAACAAAAAATTGGGACAAGTAAAATGCAAATAAAAAAGAATCCAGTGATAAGCACATTCAGACTTCTACATATTTCAATGCAGACAGTATGAACCCAACATATTTCATGTTTTGTGTGGTAAACTTCCTTTCACGTTGTAATATGAATCCATTCCTGCATGTAAGGCCTACAACACATTCCAAAAGATATTGGAACAGCAAAGCATTGACCGGTTTGTAGTGTCGCCATTCCATCTCAAAACACCTAAAACATGTTGTGGCATTGAGGACACCAAGCGATGAAGCGTTTCAGGTGTTATTTTGTCTCATTTCTTAATGCAAACACATCTTCAGGTGTGCAACGGTACGTTCACCGTTGATGCGGTTTTCATTTAAAAAATTTTCCACGCATTTTCTATTGGGGATCAGGTCAGCCCATAACTGCACCCTCTACTTCCACAGCCATGCCATTACAATATGTGCAAAATGTGGTTTTGCAGTGTTATGTTAAAGAAAAACACATGGACATCCCTGGAAAAGATATCTTGAAGGTGTCATGTGTTGCTCTAAAATCTCAATGTATTTTTCTGCATTTTTTATCATCATTGAAGTATAAATTACTTTGCCAAGAGCACTAACACAATCCCATACCATGACAGATCCTGACTTTTGGACTTACTGCTGATAATAGTCTGGATGAATCTTTCTGGCTTTGGTTTCGAGAGTACGTCTCACATTTATTACAAAAAAAGACCCAAAATACTGAGTCGTCTGACTACGTTTCCACTGTGTGATGATCCAACCCAATGTCTCCGAGCCCAGAGTGGTCAATACTACTTCTGGACGAGTTTAAATATTAAACTTCCTTTTTTGCACAGAGAAGTTTTAAGTGGTATTTGTGAATGTAACTCCATATTGTAATGCTTGACAAAAGTTTCCCAAAGTAATTCCTTGCAATGTAGTTATATCTATTGATGAATGACTGTTCTTGATGCAGTGACATCTGAGGGACTGGAGATCATGGGTGTTCAGCTTAGACTTGTGCTCTTGGCCCTTCCGCACTGGTTTCCCCAGATTCCTTGAATTGGTTAATGATATTATGCATGGGTGATGCTGAAATATGTAAATAATTTTTAAATTTTTCTTTGAGGAACATTATTTTTATTAAATATTTCAATAACTTTCTCATACATTTGTTGATGAACCGGAGACCCTCTACCCATCTTTACTCCTTAAAAACTCAGCCTTTTAATGATGCTGCTTTTGTACAAAATCATGATTACATTCACCTGTTGACATCAGGTGTTTGAAATAACATTTATTTAAATCAGAACTAGCCCTGAATTGCCAAACAGAAACCAACCTAAATAAAAGAATCAGACTTTTTATTTTTATTTATTCAGCATTTTCCATATTGTCCCAAATTTTCTGATTTGGGGTTGTACAACTTAAGCTTATTGTTCGCAGTCAAGTGTCTGAGTGCTCTGCTTGCGTTCAGTGACTGCTTATCTTACGATAAATCGTATTTTGAAACAGTTTAGGGAGGTAATCTGAGAGTCAATAAGGCAACTACCCATATGTTCAACATCCATCATACACTCAAAATTGTAACATTGTGCCAACTTATCTCTTTTTTTTTTTTTAATTGCTGATATTTTAATAGTATAAAAAGAGAAAAAAATCTGGCTAGCTGAGTTTTATTGCTGTTACTAAGTTCTTTTGGCTTCTTCAATTTTCCCCAGGGTCACCACAGCAGTTCCTGTATGGATCACATGTTGATTTGGCTGATTTTGGCTGTTCACATGTTTGATTTGGAGGTTTTACATAATGAGATGCTCTCCCTGATGCAACTCGAGATATACATGGAGAATACAACCTTGAACCAAAGACCTTGTTGGGAGCCAAGCATGTTTACTACATATGTAGTGCACAGTAACCAGGTCTGATATTAACTTCACATCACCATCAATATACAGCACATTTCTGTGTTCCTCTGCCTGTGTAAAGTGCTATTAATATGCAAAGGTATGAGTGTGTGCGAGTGTATATATATACATACATACATATATACATACACACACACACACACACGAGGTCTGTTAGAAAAGTATCGGACCTTTTTATTTTTTTTCAAAAACCTGATGGATTTGAATCACGTGTGCTTGCATGAGCCAACCTTGAACCTTCGTGCACATGCGTGAATTTTTTCATGCCTGTCGATTGCGTCATTTGCTTGTAAGCAGCCTTTGTGTGAGGATGGGTGTAGTCTCTCGTCAGATTTTCTTTGCAAGGAAATGGCGGGACGACTGGAGCAGCGCGACTGCATCAAATTTTGCCAGAAACTGGGCGACAGCCAGGTGGAAACCATTCGGATTATTCAGACGGCTTTTGGTGACGATGCTATGGGCATCACACAGATTAAGGAGCGGTACAACCGGTTTAAAGACGTCCGCACAATGGTGGAGAGCACACCGCGCTCCAGGTGGCCATCAACATGCTGAAATGACCAGATCATTTCCAAAGTGAACACTGTGGTAATGTGGGATTGTCGCATGACTATCCGAGAAATTGCGGAAGAGGTGGACATCAGCTCTTTTTTGGCACATTCCACTGTGACAGAAGATTTTGCCATGAAAAGAGTTGCAGTGAAATTCATGCCGATGGCTTGGGCACGAAGCTGACGTCGGAACAAAAGCGCCACCATGTTGAAGCCTCACAGGACATGTTGTGACATGCTCACAAACAAGGTACCAGTAGATTCAGTAGATTCTCACAAATCCAACAAGACCAAGCATTCATGATATGCACACTCTTAAGGCTATGAAATTGGGCTATTAGTAAAAAATAAAGTAGAGAAGGGGGTGTTCACAATAATAGTAGTGTGGCATTCAGTCAGTGAGTTCATCCATTTTGTGGAACAAACAGGTGTGAATCAGGTGTCCCCTATGTAAGGATGAAGCCAGCACCTGTTGAACATGCTTTTCTCTTTGAAAGCCTGAGGAATATGGGACGTTCAAGACATTGTTCAGAAGAACAGCGTAGTTTGATTAAAAAGTTGACTGGAGAGGGGAAAACATACGCAGGTGCAAAAAATTATAAGCTGTTCTCCAATGCTTTAAAATGGACAAAAAAAAAACAGAGATGCATGGAAGAAAATGGAAAACAACCATCAAAATGGATAGAAGAATAACCAGAATGACAAAGGCTCACCCATTGATCAGCTCCAGGATGATCAAAGACAGTCTGGAGTTACCTGTAAGTGCTGTGACAGTTAGAAGACGCCTGTGTGAAGCTAATTTATTTGCCCCCGCAACGTCCCTCTGTTAAATAAAAGATATGTGCAGAAGAGGTTACAATTTGCCAAAGAACACATCAACTGGCCTAAAGAGAAATGGAGGAATATTTTGTGGGCTGATGAGAGTAAAATTGTTCTTTTTGGGTCCAAGGGCCGCAGACAGTTTTTGAGACGACCCCCAAACTCTGAATTCAAGCCACAGTTCACAGTGAAGCATGGTGGTGCAAGCATCATGATATGGGCATGTTTCTCCTACTATGGTGTTGGCCCTATATATCGCATACCAGGTATCATGGATCAGTTTGGATATGTCAAAATACTTGAAGAGGTCATGTTGCCTTATGCTGAAGAGGACATGCCCTTGAAATGGGTGTTTCAACAAGACAATGACCCCAAGCACACTAGTAAACAAGCAAAATCTTGGTTCCAAACCAACCAAATTAATGCCTCGCAGATGTGAAGAAATCATGAAAAACTGTGGTTATACAACTAAATACTAGTTTAGTGATTCACAGGATTGCTAAAAAAGCAGTTTGAACATAATAGTTTTGAGTTTGTAGCGTCAACAGCAGATGCTACTATTATTGTGAACACCCCCTTTTCTACTTTTTTTAATAATGGCCCAATTTCATAGCCTTAAGAGTGTGCATATCATGAATGCTTGGTCTTGTTGGATTTGTGAGAATCTACTGAATCTACTGGTACCTTGTTTCCCATGTAACAATAAGAAATATACTGAAAACCTGGATTAATCTTTTTATTCACATAGCACTACTATTATTCTGAACACTACCGTAAACAGTTACAAAGTCCTGTCACTGCCCCTTTTTGCATGTCTGCCTGCAGATTTACTCACCACTGACAAAATGTGTTTTTTGATTCATGGCACCTTGTTTTTTGTGGATGTGACTCAAAATTTAACAATAACTATTCCATAATTCCATACAAGACCATAGACAGTTAAAGCAGCTTTCTTGGAAATTGTTGTTGGAAAAAGTTGAACTTGTCTTAAGGCAGCAGCACACAGAGCTCGACTGAGTCTCGTGAAGTCAAGATAAAAAAAAACCCTGCGTATGTTTACTTCTTACAAAGCCAAGACACGAGAATCCTGATGAACAGGTTCTGCAGTTCTCATCATGATGATATACTTTTCATTATTATGATGCCTCACCGAAGAGACAGCATGAACTAAGTTCAACAGATGCCTGGAAGCAAAACAATTGGGCCAGTCAATACACAACACTAACAAATATGTCAATGTGCCAGAACCAGCAAAATACAACGTTTTCTCAACTGAAGACTAAATGAGTCATGTGACCAAACAATACTGACACGTTCACAAAGACACAGACATGGAAACACTGTGCTGGTTAGATCAGTTAGTCATCAGGCAGATCATGCATGTTGTGAACAGGTGTGTTACTGTCAACGACAGACAGACGCTTCGCTGGGTGTTTAGTACGTTTCCATCCATGCAAAGGAAAGCCTGACGCCATGACGCGATGACGCCATGTGAGGAGCAGATTTATTGCTCATGACTGTGGAGTGCAGAACATGCATGAGAACGTCAAAGAAATGATTTAATAGAGAACATGCATGAAACCAAACAAATCACTGGCAGGTTACAACACAATCAAACTGCTGCTCAAGTATGAATAAAATCCAACATCAAAACTACTCAGCAAGAGGGGACATGCTTTAACAGCTCAACCTTAATGAGACTCCTGATTTAGAAAAAAAAAAATCTAATCACCTTCAGTTACTGATGTGAATAGATTGTCAAAATAATTAAAATGACCACACATTTTGCACATTTGAGCCAAATGATTCCAAATTAACACTGTCAGCCGCCCCCCAAGCACTGCATATTTCCCACCATTCCCTGCTGTACTGACACCCGATCAGGTCAAACAGGTGCTGCAGGACTCCACAGCATGAGTGATTGCTCAACTTGGAATAATTTTAAAGATCGGGATCAAGAAATACAAGATATGCAGTGCCAGGAGGAGTGCCGTTTTGCCTGTTTAAGAAAAAGAAAAAAAAAAAAATCTAACTTCTGACCTAGTTTGCCAGCCTTCATGTGGTTTACATTTGTTTCAGCACAGTGGAAAATTCAATTTGTACAGTTGATCTTTGCAACATCTCTCTCATTTCAAAGATCTACAAACTGATTTTAGTGCTGCACTGAAATAAATGAATATAAACCGATGGCTGCACCAAAACGTTACACTACAGACTCTGAAGTGTAAAATGTCTTCATCATGACTGAAAAATGAGCAGAAAAAAAAAAGAAAAAAAATGCAAACACTGTGGTATGATTGAATAAAGCTGCAGCAGTTGCAGAGTGAAGTGTTGTGGATGCACACAGAAGCCAGAGATGGTGCCCTTGATTCAACTGTTTATTCTTCATCTTTGACAGATGTAAAGACACAGAGAGAGAAAATACAGTTTATCCACAACACACTGCGGACCAGGCAAGAGCTCAGAACGGGATGAATGGAGAATGAACGAACGGACAGATGGATGCATGGATAAACTACCAGTGACATTTGAAACGATAGAAAAAAACAACTCATACAAGTAAATGAGCTGGAGGCAGTAAAGCTGATGAATGCCAGCCAATCAAACAGTTTTTGCGTGCAAGTCAGTTTGACAAAGACACGCAGGTGCAACCTATAACAAACCTTATCCCAAATCCACACAGCATGAAATCACTGCAGGAGTATGTGTGCGAGGTTATCGGTTATATCATCAAACTGTAATTATGTGTGCACCAGGTCAAGTGAATTTCTTTACAACCACCACCAATCACAGCACGAGATCATTTAAACAAAACAATCAAACTCGTGTCCAATTTTCTCATGCTGTGGATTTCAGTCGCTTTGGAAAAGGGCATATGGTTTCATGTTTGTATGTTTATAGTTAAGCTTTGCTGGTTCACAATCACTGATGTTAATTTGGCCAAAATAATCAAATTACACCAACTGCAATTTGAGGTTAACAGAGTATAAAAATGTGTTTATGATTACATGATAGTCCTGACTTTGGAATGGCATTCTTTGCAGACATGAGATGGCTACTGAGAGCTGAAATCAAGTAGCCTCTCATCTTTCCACTCACTGCTAATACCCTTAAGTTGTACTTTTGTCTGAAATTAGTAAGATGATGTATACTTCAAATACTAATGTACCTGTAATAGGTATGGTGTTATTCCTGTAGTTTTTCATAATGAGATAGTGCAACATCAATCACAGGGCTTAAATTAAGTGCAATCACAACTCAAATCAGCAGAAAAAATAAGTAAACGTAAAAAAAAACAAAAAAAAAACCAAACAACTAAACCTTTATATATTTATCTGAAGAAATAAATCCTATGTAGGGTCTTGAGGCCTGCTGGTGCTTTTCTCTCAATTCTGTAGCGTGAAGCAGATGAGAGTCAAGGTGACTCCTGGACAGGACACCAGTCCAACACAGGTTACTTCCCCAGCCGAGGCCGGTACCTATTTACAGTTGGGTGGACTGAGACTACGCAGATTAAGTGTCTTGTCCAAGGACACAGACAGGTAGCAGGAGCAGGCTTCAAACCCAGTTCCTTTCCCGCTGAGCTATCTGCTCTATTTATATGGCAAGAAAATATTCATGATAAAACAATATTTTACAGTAGCAGCAAACAAGACAAGAAAACAAAGTCAAAAATAACAGATTAGATTATTTTAGTATGTCCGTTTAGCTCCAGAAAATAAACAGTTGGGTCCATAAATATATAAACGCTGCACTGAAAACAAAACAGCTGCACTTTTAGCTCCATGCCCATTTTTAAGGGATCAAAAATAATTGGACACTTTTTTTTTTTTGTAGGGAAGATTTTAAATTGTTTGCATTGAATGACTGCTTAAATCCTGGAATGTACAGATGTCACCAGATGCTTATTTTCTTCACCAGGCTTCAGATGCAGTTGCCGGTAAATCTATAATTACTGATGCGCCATATTGTTCCATTTATTTGCATTAAAAAATGTTTGGTTGTGATTGTAGCATCATTCAGATCGCAGTCCATCTGCATGGACACTTCTGAAGTGTCGGGTTGGCACTGCTAACATTTCAACCTTCAATCTGATCACTTTGTTTTGGTTTGTCAATCTAATAATGGTTTGCTTCATGGGAATGACACCTTTTGTTAGATTTGGCAGTGAGTTAACAGCAATAGCTCCAACACTTCAAGTCCAAACTGTTTTAATTACTTATAACGAGGGAGTAACACACACATAAGCCTCGCCGTGTCTAATTACTTTTGGTACCATTAAAAACAAAGTGCTGCAATTTCTGTTAGCATTCCCCCAGTTCGGGTGAAAGCATCCTTCGAGCTGAAAGTCTTTGCTTCATGCTTATATTTCATTAGTTTATCTTCTAATACATAGCAGATAGCTGAATTAAATGTTCAAAAAACAATGCATCTGTCCAAATGCAGCATCAACAGACTGAGCTACTTTGAAACATTCCCCAAGCTGATAAGTTTACGACTTTCTGACTTTTTACTGGCAGTAGATGGACTGAATTAAAAAGCACAGCGGACTGGCTTGGTGGCTGGTTTATTTAAATAAGCTGATGTAAATGTATTTTAATAGTCAGAAAATTTAAGAGGAGGTCAGGCTATTCAGAGTCAGGTGGAGGAGAGGGAGACGGTGAGAGGGAGGTGCTCACTTTGTCAAAGCTGGCAAAACGGTCAGCTTCCCGTACGTTGCGGCGAGGAGGGGACGAGGGGGCGAAGGGGTCATTTAAAGGATCCTTGGCAGGCAGAGAAGAGCAGGAGGAGGACGAAGAGAATTCTCCTGATATCTGTGTGAGGAAATGCCCTCGTCTATGGAAAGAGTCGGAGGACTCTGTTCTGGAGATGGAGGATCTCTTACCTGGACAGACGAGATGCATGTGAATGTTCAGAGGTGTAATGCAGTCACATTAAAACAGCGCACAGAAAACAAAAAAGCAAACAAGAATTCTCTTTGGCCTGCTTACCGATTTAAATTTTAAACACTATACACTCACCGGCCATTTTATTAGGTACACCTGTTCAATCACTTGTTCACACAAATACCTAATCAGTCAATCACATGGCAGCAACTCAATGCATCTAGCCGTGGAGAAGACGACTTGCTGAAGTTCAAACTGAGCATCACAATGGGGAAGAAAGTAAAATTAAGTGACTTTGAACGTGGCATGGCTGTTAGTGCCAGAGGCCCTGGTCTGAGTATTTCGCAAACTGTTGATCAACTGGGATTTTCACACAAAAACCATCTCTAGGGTTTACAAAGAATGGCCTGGAAAAAAGAAGGTATCCAGCGAGTGGCAACTATGTGGACAAAAATGTTTCGTTGATCTCAGAGAAGAATGGGCAGACTGGTTAAATGGGTGACTGTGTGACACTGTCATGGTCATGTCAGTGCGGACCAACATCTCTGAGGATGGTTTTCAACACCTTCTTGAGTCTATGCCACAAAGAATTAAGGCAGTGGGGGTCCAACCCGGTACTAGCAAGGTGTACCTAATAAAGTGGCCGGTGAGCACAAGTAGTTTTTTTGTTTGTTTTTCCCTTAATGAGTGAATTGTCCTAAAGCAGGGGTCACCAACCCTGTTCCTGGAGGACATCTGCCCTGCATGTTTTCTAACTCTCCCTGATCCACTCCATCATGTGTGCTCAGCCAATCAAGAGCTGAAAGACACCACTTTAAAAAGTCAGATGTGATTTAAGTAGGTAGATGTGGAAAACATGCAGGACAGGTGCTCTCCAGGAACAGGGTTGGTGACCCCTGCCCTAAAGTGAAAGAAACAGTTGAAAGTACAAGTGATGCGCCAACCTGGAGGTGGAGGGGGGGGTCTAGTTGGCGTACCCGTTTTCGGTGGGAGTGCTGGGGGAATGTCAGAGCTGGCAGACTGGCTGTCATCCTGGAACAAATTCTTATTGTCGGTACCAAACTGGTCCGTACCACTAGACTGAAACAGAATGACCAAACACATATTTATAATGGACACTTTAATAATCATGGCAGCACCTTGACACTGGTGTGTGAATGTAAGGCATCATTGTAAAGCGCTTTGAGCGTCTGATGCAAATGGAAAAGCGCTATATAAATGCAGCTCATTTACAATAAAGAAGAGTCCTTCTCATGTGCTTACCTACATAATTAAATGAAGCACTTTATGTCTGAAATGCATCAATGTGAAGCTTGGAAATAATAATAAAAAACCAACAGGTATTTGACTTGAAACATTCATCTAAAGGCATCTGGCCAGCCAGAGATACAGTGCATCCGCAATGTGTTCATAGCACTTCACTTTTTTCCACATTTTGTTATCTTACAGCCTTATTCCAAAAGAGTAAATGAATTTTTCTCCCTCAAAATGTGACTCACAACACCCCATAATGACATGAATTTTTTTTGACATTTATGCAAATTTATGAAAAATAAAAAAATGGAGAAATCACATGAACATAAGTATTCACACCCTTTGCTCAACACTTTGTTGATGCACCTTTGGCAGCAATTACAGCCTCAAATCCTCTTGAATATGATGCCACAAGGTTGGCACAACTATTTTTTGGCAATTTGCCAATTCCTCTTTGCAGCACCCCTCAAGCTCCATCAGGTTGGGTGGGGAGCATCAGTGCACAGCCATTTTCAGATCTCTCCAGAGCTGTTCAATTGGGTTCAGGTCTGGGCTCTGGCTGGGCTACTCAAGGACATTCACAGAGTTGTCCTGAAGCCACTTCCTTTGATATCTTGGCTGTGTGCTTAGGGTCACTGGGCCTCATTCACGAACCATTCTTAAGAACAACCCTGTTGCTAAGTCCTGCACCTTAGCTCATTTTTGAGCTTCATAGCAAAGGCTAATAATACTTAGGTACATGTGATTTCTTTGTTTTTTATTTTTAATAAATTTGCAAAAACAAAAAACAACAACAAAAAAAAAACACCCTGAACTTTTTTCATTTTCATTATGGGGTATTGTGTGTAGAATTCTGAGGGGGAAAAAATGAATTACATCCATTCTGGAATAAGGCTGTAACATAAAGTGTGGAAAAAGTGGAAGCACTGTGTATACTTTCCGAGTAGACTGTATGTACAATAACAATAAGGGCCGTTCTTCCGCAGCAGCAACATAGAGATGTTCAGCTTCTTAGAAATTCATCTGAAATTGATGCTAAAAGCAGCTCTGCAAACATCAAGCTGCTGCTCGCTGTGATGGTCATTCTGTAATTGAAGCCAATGCAATGATTTGTCAGTCACCTGCCCTCAATGTCCTCTATGCATGCAGCAGCTGCTTTTCGTACCATCACTGAATCTTTACAAAATATAATAGACAAAGAAACTGATCAAAACTACATGATTACAAAATTACCTTTGCCAAGGCAGCAAAATCTGCAAAGCCCCCTCCATATGATTCATTTCCAAACACCGCAGCAAACGGATCTGAAAGACATGGCCACACCCACACATAGTACCAGACCATAAATAAATAGCAACACTAACACGTGCACTTTATTTTGCACAGTTTGTCCAGTTTATGATGTATTTTTATTCAAGGTTTTACAGGGTGGGGAAACCTTTTATTTTATTTATTAAGCATTAATAAATAAGAACACACGATTCCATTTTAAGTGTTAACCCTGTGGGGTCCGAGGGCATTTTTTGGACAGTTCACTCGCCTGGCATAAATGTTTTATTATGGCTGTTAACAGCTCCCCCTGCATCCCACAATATGTCTTTTTTTTCAGGACAACCTGTTCTTTCATTTTATATATATATATATATATATATGTGCTTTTCAATATTTTCATATATGCTTTTGTTGTGTTTTATAAAGGTTTACAATCAAAAATAAAGGAAAAAGTAAAGCGAAAAATAATTTTCCACACACATTTATTCAAAACACACAGCAAACTATAATAAACAACTGTTTTGACACTTGATAAAGGTAATTTGAGGTCTTGTGTGAAAGACTGTACAACAAAAAAGTTCAAACAATAAACACAAATGCACATTTTGAAAAATATATACAAAATGGTCTATGCGTTTATGCTCCAGTCTGAGGAGCGGCCCCTCTCCCTCACATCACTGATATGGTAAACAGTGCTTTACGCCAGAGGGAGAGAGCCACAGAGTAATCCAGTTACATTCAAATGCAAACTAGTGGCGCAATCCTGATAGTCACACACTCTTTGTTTGAGCATGTGAGATTGTCATGCGAGGCTCTCATTCCTGTTTAATGAGAGCCTCGCATTAAACAGGAATGCGAGGCTCTCAACCTGTTTAATTTTTTTGGCGTCCTGTGCTCAATGCAGAAAGGAAGTGGTTCCAGCGTAAGTTAGGGCAAAGAGGCGTAACTCGGGGCAAAGAGGCGTTACCCGGCGTGACTCGGAAGCCAATTTATGATTCCTGCTGTGTTCCATTGTTCCCACAGTATAAATCACGCAGGATTGTTTTTATACTGTGTACTTAATGCAGTAAAAACTACATGCTGAAGAAAAAAAAAAAAAAAAAGACCACAGGAAAAAAAAAATGCTGATTGCAGCTCAGCTCATTCTCTGTGTGGAGCTGTCTGGTGAAGAGACGCACTGAGAAGCAGCTGCAGCTTCTTCTCTCACAAATGTGTTTAAATAAAATCCATAAAAGTCCTGCTCACAGACTGAATGCCAGAAATATCCAGTAAAAAGTCCTGACATCTCCAGTCCACTCATGGACGTTCGTTCACGCGCGCACATGTGAACAATTAAAAGAAAGAAAAAAAAAGTCTGGCTGCAGGCATTAGTTCCTTGTTCTCTGCTCAAACTCTCACATCACAGTTAAAAAAAAGGACAAAAAAGGACATAAGTCCTGAGACAGGACATGTCAACATCAAGTAGAACTCCAGACATCTCCACATCTCCTTGCTTAAGGACGGTTCACACGCGCGCATCTCACGGTCAAAGGAGGAAAGATAAATTGTAACTGAACTCAGAGCGCAGCCCTGCAGCTCAGCACAAGAACAAATATAAAGTAGAAGAGAAGTCAGAGTGCACAGTCTGTCTGCAGCCAAACTGTGCAATCTGACTTCTCTGTGCAGAGAACCTGCAGGCTGCGTTCTCACTTCCTCTCTGCCCCCTGCTGCGCGCACCTGACGCAGTTCTGCATCGTCATGACACCCCAGGAAGCAACTGGGAGCAGCCCCGGTGTGAAAGGGGCTTAAGATATCACTCCTGAAAATGATCTTTGGTTTATCACTTGAGGTAAATCTGCCCTACGACTGGATTTTGGAAAACCATGTGACGGTGAACCAATTCCGATTGGACACTCACATTGCGCACGTCATCACACAGCTTCTATGAGGAGTACAAAGATGGCCGACGGTGAATGGAAAGTCTGCGGAGTTAACTTTTCAACAAAAAAAAGAGGTAAGTTTCCATCTCATATCATTAAAAAAGTTATTTATAATTTAGTAAAGCTTGATCCCATCCGTCGTATATGACGGCGCCGGCCCCAGAGGGTTAATATGGCAGCAATCTTAAATTATTTTAAAAGACAACTAATTTTCTGCCTTTCTCAAAACCAGCCAAATATGCATTAAAAACACACACACAAACACACACCAGAAATACCAACCCAAGAACATTGGGGTAAGCTTAAAAGATAGTAAGTCCCTTCAGTTGCTCAGTAAAATGATCATAATGAGCGTCACCTCATCTGCATAAGAGTCAGACCCACAATCATTCTTTAGTCTTCAACATTCTGCTAATGGCCTTATCACACCTTGACGATTTAGCCAGCGTATGCCGAAAGCCCCATTTCCGCCGAGTGGTCCAGTTTGGTACAGGTCAGTTAAGTCTGGTTTGGCTTGTATTTCCACCGCCAGCAAAACCCTTTGTAGATGTTGACACGCATGTCAACAAGCACACACATGCTTTCGCGCATGCCGTCATGTGGCCTCATCCCTCCACATGGAGGCCAAACAGAATAATTTTACATTTTTTAAATTTCATTTCATTTTATTTTTGTCTTGTTAAAGCATGGGATTTTTGTTTCATCGCATGGAGAATGCTGAAGAATCGACTGATGCCTGTGGTAAACGCTGACATGAATGAATGAGGCGCTGTGACTTAACTTTTAATTTTCTTGTTGTAGCACAAAACACCAGTGTTCTCTGGTTCAGCCTGTCAAATGCACAGGGAGTAAAGAAAACAGAGAGACTTCTTTTAAAACACTGCATTTCTTCAGCCTCGACAAGGAATTAAAGTATTTTCAGACATTTTCCAAAATCAGGACACTTTATGTGGATAAGTTTTTGTCAGGCTGTGATGATGAATCCGAATGAAACGACATAACAGGCAAGATTAAAACTTTATATTTACTCAGTGTGAATGGATGGATGGATGAGATTTATTGACATTGTCATTACAAGTGCAATAACAACGAGATTACGTCCACACTCAAATTGCCAAGGTACAGGAGTACACATCAGGCACACATCAGAATTAAGACAACACATATACACTGACACTGTTTATGTGCACTAAACTTGAAGCAGTGCATTTAGGCAAAGTGAGTGTGTGGTAGCCGCAGCAACATGAGTCGCACCGCCTCCAGCTTGAGGGGAACGGGGACCTGCCGCAGCTATAACTGCACAGCCCCCGGAGGGGAAAAGGGGTGGCGTGAGCAGTGGCCGGGATGGGGTGTGTGATGGGTGCAGGAGGGGAGGGAGGTGGAGCATGCTTTCAGTCTTTGTCCATGTGTGAGTCAGTTTCTGTCCTTGTGTGCTGGAGTTAGAGCAGATAAGAAGGCAGCCAAATACCAAGGCTGTAGAGATTTTTCTGGAGGAAAAGAATGGGGCATTTTGTCCTTCAGAGGCTGATAAGCCTGCCGTGTTTGTGGCTGAGCAGTGAAAAATACTTTTACAGTCTCACATGAACAGATCCAGATCCCAATTATGAATATTCCCCGGTCTCTGAAGTCTTCCACTGCAAGGTGCGCATTTGCTCCGAGATGTTATCCAATTTGCCTCTGTTAATGCAGTCTGAGAATGCATCGCCTTGCCCAACTCATTAATCATGACGGACAAGTGAGGGGTCGTGGTTTTGGCGGCAGCCATCTTGCCAATTTTCCGGTAGGTCAGGGCAGCACATAAGCCAATAAGTACCAGCTCTCCTACTGTGAAACCAAATATAAATACATCCTCGACGTCCTCCACAGAGAATGGCGTAAAGCATGCGACTCGCCATGTCTCCCAGGCGCCGAGAACATAGCCTGCAGGGTAGGTTCCATCTGGGCACGCAGGGTCCTCGAGCGCTGATCTTGTAGAAAAGATGGTGTCAATAGCGTTCAGAGACCATCTGATCAATTCCATGGTTAATCCAATATAGTTTGATGAATTCACAGTCTGGTGAAGTAGGGACTTTGAAGGTTGGAGCAGAGATAGAGGAGAGAGGAGGAGATGCAACCACCCTTGCCGGAGTCCCAAGATGTTTTTGAATGTTTAATATTTGAAAAAGTCTGAAGTGTTCGGATGAGGACTGCAGCTTTCAGCCAATCAATGGCTGTATTTCAACTTATGAGTAACGCACGTCAACAATCGCATAACTTACCTACAACCTATGGACCGCGTATGCAGGACGAATGAGCCATACACTGGTGTGTCAAAAATGTGCATGCCCAAACCTTTTTGAGGTACTCGACGTATTACAACATATACCAGCATCCTCCAATGTACTCTTAACTTATGCAAAACTTACCCATAGCTAAATCGGCGAGGTGAGACAGGGCCTTTACTGGTACTGCACGGGCACTAGTCTGTGCACAGCAGATCATTTGACCTACATGATTACATGTAAGAAACAATCTGCTTTGCTCTGACAATTGACCATCTCAGTGATGACCTATGCTGCTAAAGGCTTGACCTGGTTCCGTTTCTGCTATCTAACGTGTGATTGGCACCACACAGTAACTTCTATGTCTACTCTGTTGGAGTACACTGACTTGGCGAAAGCTCACCACTTCCTGCCTTGTACTTACAAAATATACTGTTAGGTCAGGAATACTTTGAATAGGAATCTACTTAAAATTGCAATCATAAGTTTTCTGCTTCATATATATGTGAACTGTATACATTTAGAAATCCCTACAAAATCATGTTAAAAATTTTGAAAGTGCAAAAATGTATGTCACCAGAGGGTGGCGCCATATCACAACACATACCTGGATCCGAGCTTGCACTCACTGTCGTACCACCTGGAGCAAAAGGATCATTTGTTGCAGCTGTGTCTTTCTGAAAACAGCACACATACAAACATACTTGAAATACTATTCCATAAAAATAAAAACATTGTGGACAAATTCATTCTCAAACTTTATCTGTTAGGATCACATGAAGTAAAAAATCAAGAGGAAAGGACTGGCTGTAGCCACACTGGCTTACGTCAATATAATTGCACAGTCTATTTCTTGATCATTTCATTTGTCTTTTCCTCCTTTAAGGAGAACACCACCTTTGAACTGCTCCATTTGATTTTTGTTGCCCCAATAGGAAATTCATTACTGAAAATGCCATGTTTCTAACTTTTTCTATAGTTTTTTTTTTTTTTAAATCTAATTAAGAAATTCACTGTTTAGATTCAACCTTATTTGTTTACAGTGAATATTACTCTTCAACCAGTGAACAAGTAATGGTACTCTACAAATTGACTAATGATTTTCATTAGTGGTCACAATATTTTTATCTTATGAAAGTTTTCAATTTCAATTTATTTCCATTTATATAGAGCAAGCACACAGGTGACTGTGGTAAGCAAAAACTCCCTCTGATTATTTCAGGAAGAAACCGCAAACAGACTAGACTCAAAGGGGTGACC
Source organism: Thalassophryne amazonica (assembly GCF_902500255.1). Lineage (NCBI taxonomy): Eukaryota > Metazoa > Chordata > Actinopteri > Batrachoidiformes > Batrachoididae > Thalassophryne > Thalassophryne amazonica. The sequence goes on along the minus strand of NC_047112.1, from coordinate 31,224,370 downwards.
CTCTGCTTGGGCCTTGCTACCGACAACTTACAAAATTTACAAAAGGAATATACAGAAAATTTTTGCCGGTGCACAGGAAGGGAGGGTTACTGAAGTATACACCACTCCCATCTCTGGATGGAGCCGCACCTCAAACACAGAAAAAAACAGAATCAGGCATCGGAAAGACAACAAATACAGTATAATTTGTCAGCATTAAGTAACAATAAAAACAAAAGAAACACTAAGGTGATCGCCAGCCACTAGCCTGAAACTTCACTAAAACACCCAGAATTTAGATAAAGTTAAGGCAGCGGCACGCTCCGTTTCCTAATAAAATGAATTTAAAAGGGTATAAAGCATAGTAACATACTAAGCCAGTATGCTAGCCATACAAAAGGGAAAATAAGTGCATCTTAAGTCTGGACTTGAAAGTCTCCACAGAATCTGACTGCTTTACTGACGCAGGGACATCATTCCACAGAACAGGGGCACGATAAGAGAAAGTTCTGTGATCTTCAGACTTTTTGTTCACCCTAGGGACACAAAGTAGTCCTGCACCCTGAGAATGCAGAGCCCGGGCCGGTATGTAGAATATAATTGGGTCAGTTAAGTAGGGAGGTGCCAGTCTGTGAACAATTTTATAGGTTAGTAGCAGAACCTTAAAATCTGATCTCACAGGAACTGGAAGCCAGTGAGTGGATGCCAAAATGAGTGTTATGTTGTCAAACTTTCTGCTTCCTGACAAAAGTCTGGCACCAGCATTTTGAACCAATAGGAGAGTCCTAATGCCAGACTGCGGTAAACCAGAAAATAGAACATTGCAGTAGTCCAATCTAGAAGAGACAAACGCATGAATCAGTCTCAGCATCACCCATACACAAGATGGGACGAATCTTCGCTATAGTTCGCAGGTGGAAGAAAGCAGTCCTTGTAATATCTCCAATGTGGAGGTCAAAGGACAACGTAGGATCAAAAATTACACCAAGGTTCTTCATTTTGTCAGTGTGATGTATGACACACAAGCCCAGGCTAAGCATTAGCTGGTCAAATTGATGCCAATGTCTCACTGGACCAAGAACCATCATTTCAGTCTTATCAGAGTTTAAAAGTAGGAAGTTGCTAGACATCCAGCTTTTCATTGATGCAAGGCAATCTTCTCAGGATTTTATGTGGATGCGATTACCAGTAGTTATGGGCATGTATAACTGAGTATCAACAGCATAGCAATGAAAGGTAATACCAAAACGCTGCAATATGTGCCCAGGGGGTGTTATATAAAGGGAGAAAAGCAGGGGACCTAAGATGGACCCCTGTGGAACCCCAAATTTCACATCACTAAGGTTGGAGGTAGTGTTATTGTACAAAACACAGTGAGAACGACTGGTCAGGTATGATGTCAACCATGCAAGGGCATTCCCAGTAATCCCAAAATGATTCTCCATCTTATCAAGTAGAATATGATGATCCACGGTATCAAACACAGCACTAAGATCTAACAGCACCAGAACCGTAGTGGTGTCCGAATCCATTGCAAGCAGAAGATCATTCACCAGTTCTGTGAGAGCTGTCTCTGTGGAATGATGTTTTTTAAAAGCAGACTGCAGTGACTCAAAAAGATTATTCCCAGTAAGGTGGTCTACGAGCTGCTGTGAAACCACCTTTTTCAGAAGTTTAGAGCAACATGATAGATTTGATATCAGCCTATAGTTTTTCAGCACACTACCGTTAGATTTCTTTAATCACTGCAGATTTGAAACATTTAGGATCCAGAGATTAATTGGAGAGTTGATGGTCTAGTGGTTAAAGCATTGGGCTTGTGACCAGAGGATCCTCGGTTCAAATCCCAGTCTGACTGGAAAATCACTAAGGGGCCTTGGGGTATTGTGAGTACCTTGTATGGCAGCACCCTCACATCAGGGTGAATGTGAGGCATTATTTATAAAGTGCTTTGAGCAAATGATGCAGGTAGAAAAGCGCTATATAAATGCAGTCCATTTAATGAGATTAATCATTTCCAGCACAGTTGCCCCAAGAATGGGCCACAGGTCTTTAAACAGTTTTGTTGGCATGGGATCAATAAGCAGGTTGTGCTTTTTGTAGAAGTTACGAGTTTCATCAGCATGCCTAATGAGATATGATCAAAATCTAGGTAATACCTCAGTAGTAGCGCCCACCTCAATAGCAGAGTGTAGTGACTGGGTTAAGGCATACTGGGATATGTTTAACGTAATGTTGTCTATTTTCTTCTCGAAGTAATCCAAGAAATCTTGTGCTGTAAAAAGGAGAGCGACTTACAGGTGGCTGTCCATGAATAAGTGTTGCCACTGTGTTGAACAAGAACTGAGTTATGTTTGTTTTTGTTGATCAAATCAGAGTAATAGGCCCGCAATGTAACCAGTAGTGCATGCTGATCGTCTAAGATAGCATCATGCCACGCGAGGTGGAATACGAGGTCTGTTAGAAAAGTATCGGCCCTTTTTATTTTTTGGAAAAACCTGATGGATTTGAATCACGTGTGCTTGCATGAGTAAACCTTGAACCTTCGTGCACATGCGTGAACTTTTTCACGCCTGTTGATTGCGTCATTTCCTGGTAAGCAGCCTTTGTGTGGGTGACGTTTGTGTGCTCGGCGGATTTTCATTTCAAGGAAAAAGACGGAATGACTGGAGCAGCGCCGCATCAAATTTTGCCAGAAACTGGGCGACGGCCAGGTGGAAACCATTCGGATAATTCAGACAGCTTTCGGTGACGATGCTATGGGCATCACACAAATTAAGGAGCGGTACAACCGGTTTAAAGACATCCGCACAATGGTGAAGAGCGCGCCACGCTCTGGTCAGCCATCAACATGCAGAAATGACCAGATCATTTCCAAAGTGAACGCTGTGGTGATGCGGGACCCTCGTGTGACTATCCGAGAAATTGCGGAAGAGGTGGACATCAACACTTTTTCAGCACATTCCACTGTGACAGAAAATTTGGCCATGAAAAGAGTGGCACTGAAATTCATGCCGAAGCTTCTGACGGCGGAGCAAAAGCACCTCCATGTTGAAGTCTCACAGGACATGCTGTGACATGCCCACCTCTTCCACAATTTCTCGGATAGTCACACGACTAAAAAGTCATTGAAAGCTGTCTGAATCATCCGAATGGTTTCCACCTGGCTGTCACCCAGTTTCTGGCAAAATTTGACGAGGTGCTGCTCCAGTCGTTCTTTTTCCTTGAAATGAAAATCCGCCGAGTGCACTGAACACATCCCACACAAAGGCCGTTTACCAGGAAATGATGCAATCAACAGGAGTGAAAAAGTTCATGTATGCGCATGAAGGTTCAAGGTTGGCTCATGCAAGCACATGTGATTCAAATCCATCAGGTTTTTGCAAAAAATAAAAAGGTCCGATACTTTTCTACCAGACCTCGTATTTCTTCTTTTTTTTTTTATAATTCAAGTATTTATTAGTGTTTCAGTTGGTACATGGCAAATCCAATATTACAGACCTCATGTTTACATGAGAAATACACACAAGAAAAACAAAAAACCAAGAGTCAGTTGGAACTGGGGTTGTAACTCAAAAACAGTGCAGGTAAGCACAAAGAAGTACATCATTATATAAACCTCTCAGGCATCAGTAACCACCACATTAAAGCATATTTAACCTATTATTGGGGTTATATTCCTATCTAAGAATTATTTGTCGTGATGTATGACCAAAAATGATCCCATACTGATACTATAGTTTTGTCCTTATTTTTAAGCTTGTTAAGCATGCACTCATAAGAAGCCATTTTTGTCATCTTATTGGCCCATTCTTTAACTTCTGGAGGGGTCTGTATTTTCCAGTGGGTTAGAATAACTCTAGCAGCTACTGAGACCCCTACCATGATGACTGAGAATTTCCCAGCAGAGATGTTAGGTATCTGTGCTCTATCCCCCAATAAACATAATCGGGGACAGGAAGGTAAGGGCTTCCCCAGCCAATCACTAAGAATTTGCACCACCTTTAACCAGAAGGGTTTTATAACCGTACACTCCCACAGACAGTGCATAAGAGTCCCAGCCTCATTACAGCATTTCCAGCATAATGGATTATTCATAAGGCCCAGTCTATGCAGCTTTGTTGGAGTCCAGTAGTATCTCTGAAGTATTTTATATTGTGTAAATTTACCTCTACATTCTCTTACAAATCTTCCATTTTCAGATATAATTTTAAACCACTCTTCATCTTTTAACACAGTTCCAATGTCTTTCTCCCATAAAACTTTCAAAGCTTTACAGCCATCACTGAGTGCTGAGTTGATTCTCCTGTAGAATGTTGAAGCTCGATGATGATGAGGTGGGAGATTCAAATAGTCCAAAATGGGACTGGCATCCGAAGACTGAGGCAGTGACTTCACACAATTCCTTATCTGAAGATATTTCCAAAAGTGTCCTTTACCCGTCAGAGAGTATTTTTGTAATATTTCATTATATGATATTAATACCCCATCCTTATAAAGATTTCCCAGTGTGGATCTTTTGTGATCGTGCCAATTCCTCCAGTAGATTGGTGCCCTTCCAATACAAATGGCTGAATTCCGCCAGAGTGAAGAATACAATTGTTTAGAAAATGACATTTTAAAACGTTTATGTGCCTTCATCCAGATTTCTTTTGAATGTGACATAATGGGATTGTCAGTTTCACCTGTAATTTGAGAGAGGCATTCTACAGGAGTGAATTGGCCAGACAAGGATTTCTCAATAGTTGCCCAGTGCAAATGATCTCGTCCCGACCAATATGAAGCAATTTTTGCCATTTCAAAGGAAATATAGTACCGTCTAGGGTCAGGTAAACCCAGCCCCCCTGCATCCCTTGGTAAACACAATTTAATTAGTTTTATTCTAGGCTTTTTCCCCTCCCAAAGGCACTGCTTAACCATCAATTCATATTGTTTGAATATGGAAGGTGATATAGTGACTGGCTGCATCATAAGAGGGTAATTGAACTGTGGTGAGATGATCATCCTGATTACATTCACTTTGCCCCAGAGTGTCAATTTCAATTTTCCCCATTTGTCTAAATTAACTTTCATGTTTTGTAAAATTGGTTCTAAATTTAATGCTGGCATTTCCTCCACTTCCCTACTCAATTTAATGCCCAAATATTTCATTCCTTTTGAAATCCATTTAAAACCAAATTTTGCCATTATGTTTCCACTATAAATGCCTGATATGGGCATTGCCTCAGATTTTGTCCAATTAATTTTGTATCCTGAAACTTTAGAATAAGATTGTATAGTATTCATCAATTGGGGTATTGATTTGTCTAGATCCTCTAACAGGACTAATATATGGTCTGCGTAAAATAGCAGTTTGTGCTCTATCCCACCACCTTCTATGCCCTTTATGTTCAGATTTCCTCTTATGGCAACTGCCAGTGGTTCTAGTGAGATATTGAACAATAAAGGTGAGAGGGGGCATCCTTGTCTCGTGGCTCTCTTTAGGCCAAAAAAGGGTGACATGACCCCATTAGTTATAACTGAAGCTTTGGGGCTTTTATATAAAATTTTGATCCACGTGATAAATGATGCGGAGAAGCCAAAAATAACTATAGCTGTAAATAAGAAATCCCACTGCACGCGGTCAAAGGTCTTCTCCGCATCGAGGGAGAGGGCCACAATAGGGTAATTTTTCTCGCGATTAAGGCTTATTAGATGCAGCAGTCTTCTCATATGATCAGTTGATGATCTATTTTTCATGAACCCTACTTGGTCCATATTTATAATATACGTCAATACTCTTTCTAAACGGGTGGCTAATATTTTAGTTAAAATTTTACAATCTACATTTAGTAAACTAACAGGCCGATAATTAGAGGGTTGTAATGGGTCTCTATCTTTTTTGGGGATAACTGTAATTAAAGCCTCATCAAAACTTGGAGGTAGAGCTCCTAATGCAAATGCTTCATTATATACATCCTTCAGCACCGGGGCTAAAATGTCTATAAACTGTTTATAATACTCAATGGGAAACCCATCTCCCCCGGGAGTTTTCCCATTCTTCATTCCAGCAATGGATTTACGAATTTCAGTTTCAGTTATGGGACCCTCTAATCGTTTTGCCTGTTCTGATGACAATTTAGGTAGATTTATTTTAGTAAAGAAATCATCAATTTCTATGTGATCAGGGTGTGAATCTGGAGTATATAAAGCTTTATAGTAATTTTGTAATACTTAATACATTTATTTCTTTAGTGTCAGTTTACGGAAGCGTATTGCATTCACTGGATAAAAAAATTTTTGACCACTGATCTCGTAATTATGAGAAAAGATCAGGTGTCTAAATAACTTTATGTATATACTTCCGTACTTCCAGTCCCTCAGCACAGACGTGAGCTGAGCTCAGCCGATGATAACACACTATAATCAAACACAAAATGTGGATTTTCCCCCTGAAGTGCTCCCGGATGAATGTCCAGGGAGGAGCACGGGGCAACTTCCAGCTTTCACTCACACAGACCCACCGACCACTGAGGGACACAGCGGGGCTCACTCCCACCCGGGCACATGGCAGTCTGTGTGCCTGAGCTGTGCCTCGCCTCGCTGGAGGAGTTTGATTCATCCAGCAACAGTTTAGTGGGAAATCCACACTTTGTGCGCGCCGTGGTGTGGATCACAATGCAGTGTCGGAAGTTACAAATTGGCCTATTTTCGATTATGACTCGGGCATTCTCACGCTTGGACTGGAAGTACGGAAGCAATTACACACACACACACACACACAGAAAATAAATAAATAAAAACAATCTTGATCTCATAATTACGGCGACGTGGAGCATAATTTCTTGTTATAACGTGAAAATACCGCATCATGAAATAACATGATAATTTCATATGATGAAATAACGTGATAAGTATCACGTTATAACGTGATAAATATCACGTTATAACATGAAACTTTTCACGTAATTGCATGATACTGAGCCAAATATATATTAGGGCTTGGCAGCTCAGAGCTTCCGTACGTAAGAAAGAGAGCGACGTCCAGCACGTCAGACTGGGCTTTCCGCCGGAACAATCCCAAGGACTTGAGATGCCTGCAGTGTTGACATACTAATATTAATATCATCCTCATTTTTAAGAAATATCAGTATTTCCCAGTGTCTCAGACCGAGAAGGCGGTAACAGCAGATTAACTGCGACAGCGCCATCATGCCCGCTGATCATTGAGGAAGCGCGCATACGGGGAAGCTGGAGACACCTGACCTCGTAATTACGAGATCTTATCTCGAAATTACGAGATCAGTGGTCTATTTTTTTTTTTATCCAGTGAATGCAATACGCTTCCGTATCAGTTACAATTAAATCTCCTTTTTTTAATTGCAGGTATTTGATTCCCAGAGTTACGCTGTTTAAGCTGTTTAGCCAACAATTTGCCTGTTTTTTCCTCCTTCTTCATAAAAGGATGTTCCCAATCTAAATAAGGCATATTGTACTTTCTTATTGTATATTTCCTGCAGTTCAAATTTAAATTTACAAATTTCCTGAAATTTAATGTTTGTAAAATTAACTGATAATTCTCTCTCAAGCAGCTTGATTTTAGTTTCCAGATCTTTTATCTTGTTCAAGTCTTCCTTCTTTTTCTTTGATGCATGTGCAATAATTTTACCACGAATGTATGCTTTTGATGCTTCCCATTCAGTTGATCGTCTGGAGGTACTGCCCAGATTGATTTCTAAATATGTCTGAATATCCTCCTTTAAAGACAAGCAAAATTTTTCATTAGTCAGTAAGGATGTGTTCAGTCTCCATCTACCCCTTTTCTCAGCGTCATTATTAATGTAAATGCCCAGTTCCATCACTGCATGATCAGAGAGAACAATTGAGTTAATTTTGCAAAATAATACATGTTTAGTTAAATTGTTTGATATCAAAATCATATTAATTCTAGAATACGATTTATGACAATGAGAAAAGAAAGAAAGAAAGTGTATTTGTGGGTTGGTCAAACGCCAAATGTCCACCAAGCTGTTATCTTCACTTAACATATGTATTGCAGCTCTGTCCTTAGGCACTGATGAGCCAGAAAAGGTATTTTTATGGATATATGGGTCCCAGACCTGATTATAATCTCCTGCTAAAATTATCTCTCCTTCCATTTCCCCCAAAGTTTTATTCACTTCATGAAAGAAACCTGCGTCCCCTAATGTTAGTGCATAAATATTGCATAATAATATATTTTTTCCATTAATTACAGCCTGAAGACAGAGCATTCTACCCTCCTTATCTTTTATTTGTTTAACCAGAGTAAATGACAAATTTTTATGTATGAGAATGACCACCCCATTACGTTTACTCGAAAAAGAGCTATGAAAGACCTTTCCCACCCATCCAAATTGTAACTTCATAGTCTCCTCTGCCTGAAAGTGTGATTCCTGTATAAATGCAACATCTGCTTTATTTTGTTTAAGATATGTCATTATTTTACCCCTCTTGAGTGCATTACCACACCCCTTTATATTCCAGCTTATACATTTAACATAATTATTAGCCATTCAATACACATATAATGATGTAACATCCCCAGTTCCAGAATGAAGTTTTTAAAATATCTTTTTTTTTTTTGTCAGTACCAGACATTTTTGAAAAAAATAAAAAATAAAAATAAAAAATTAAGCATAAACTTAAAATGTCCTCCCAAAAGAGGAGGCCTTGCCAAACCCTGGCGTGTAAAAAAAAAAAAAAAAAACACCATAAAGTCAATGAACTGAGTTAAACTAATTAAGGTCCGTGGGGTACCCCCCCCCCCCCCGCCCAGAGGAGTGTCCTCCCGGCTGCTGGTTGCTAGGTGACAGCCTGTGTCAGCTCAACACTCACCCGCCTTCATTCTCCTCATCCATAACACACATTATCCCGTTACTTTCTTTACATGTTGTTGCAGTGTCGCTTTATGAAGTTTTCTGCCTCATCTGCGTTTGTGAAGCGTTGATTCTTGCCCATCCACGTGAATCTCAATGTTGCAGGAAAAGCCAGTGTTGTGCTGTTGCAGGGCTCTCTTTGCAGATAGAAACGTCTTCCTCTTCTCAGCCAGCTCCTTGGTTAGGTCGGGGAATATCGACAACTTGTGTCCCTCCCAAGTGATCCCTCGCTTCACCGCCACAGCTCTCAGCACTTTCTCACGCGCTGACTGCCTCAAAAAACGGATCACAACGGGCCGCGGCGACTGATCCCCATTTGGCATTTGTGTCCCCACTCTATGAAGGCGCTCAATCTCAAATTTAGCCTCGGGGTTAATGCCCAGTGCTTCACTCAGTAACTTTTTCACACGTGTCAAGCAAGCCATTAGTCCCATAGGTTTCTTTCAAGCCAACTAGTCTGACGTTGTTTCTTTTACTGTGGTTTTCAAGTGATTGCACACGGTCCCACAGTATCGCCATCTTCTTCTCCATGTCACTGCTGCTTGTTGCCAGGTGCTGCATGGTATCCTCCAGTTCAGAGATGCGTCCCTCCGCCTCTCCCATTCGTATCTGCAGTCCGCCCACAGATTCTTTTATGGTTGACACATCAGACCCACCTTCTGTCAATTTAGCAACCACTTTAGTGATTTCGGCGAAAACATTCTTCAAAGTTATCTCATCGTGCCTCTCACTCGAAGTTTTCTCCCCTTCGTCCTCCACTTCATTTTCGTTAGCCGCTAATGTTAGCTTGCCTCGAGTGGTCATGCGGTTCGCGTTTTAAAATACTTTGACGTCGTCATTTTCAAAAAAAATATTGCACAAAGCAACCAAAACACTTTCTGGATAATGCGAAACAGTTTTCAGCTCAAGAAAGGCGGTTTCTCCTGAAATATAGTTTAAAAATGTGACGGTCAGCGAGAGCCTCTCTAGAGAGCTGCCATCCTGCTCGGCGTACCCACGTGACTCCAGACCTCGTATTTCTAATTTTGAACTAAGCCATATCCATTCTAGACCTCTAGCCTTATGCTTGAGGTCACACAGGTAATCACTGAACCAAGGTGACTGTCTGCAAATATAACTTTGTCTTTGTTAAAACAGATTTTAAAAAATATCACAGAATAACGTTATTTAGGAACCAGTATCAAAGTCAAGGTATCACCACTGGTATCTTAACATTTTGAACAAATACCCTTCTTGGGTCACAGAGGAAGCCCCAATTCACACCTTGGCACATCCCTTAGTTTGCAGTTTCCTCTGTGACACACTTTATTGTCTGATCACAGCCGCTCTACTCACCATAGCCAGATCAGAGCTCGGCGAAGAACTACTAAAGGGATCTGTTTCTCCTTCCTGAGAAGCAAAAGGATCAGCATCTCCCAGCTTGTGGATTTTTCCTCCAAAAGGGTGGGCATCATTCACATTGTTCCCTGTGGAGCTGAATGGATCTTTGGGTGGTAAACATGTGGTGGCAGGTGTGGAGGTGAAGGGGTCTGGTTCTGCCACTGGTGCAGCTATTGTGTCATTTAATTTGGCACCAAACAGGTCTTGTTGTACTGGGCCAGTAGTGGCACCAAATGGGTCAGCTGGGGCAGAAAAAAGATCATCTGAGGAAAAAGGGGCACTGGTGGTTGGAACAAAGAAGGCATCTGCAGCAAACGGGTCTGAGCCTTTGAATGGATCTCCTCCAAAAGGATCTGATTTTACATTTTAAAAACAAAACAAAAAGATTAGATTTGACATTTTTTCCCCATTCACATAAAGATCAATCTTCATCACATACAGTGCATCTGGAAAATATTTACTACGCTTCAGTTTTTCCACATTCTGTTATGTTACAGCCTCAAACCAAAATGAATGTAGTTAATTTTTTTCCTCAAAATTCTATACATATAATATCCAATAATGACAATGTGAAATAGTTTTTTTTCCTTCCAGAAGGACAACCATCTCTGCGGCAATACACTAGTCAGGCCTTTATGTTAGAGTGACCAGATGGAAGCCACTCCTTAGTCAAAGGCACATGGCAGCCCACCTGGAATTTGCCAAAAGACACCTGAAGGACTCTGAGACCATGAGAAACAAAATTGTCTGGTCTGATGAGACAAAGACTGAACTCTGTGGTGTGAATGCCAGGCATGATGCTTGGAGGAAACTAGGCACCATCCCTACAGTGAACCATGGTGGTGGCAGCATCATGCTGTGGAGATGTTTTTCAGTGGCAGGAACTGGAAGAGTAGTCAGGAATGAGGGAAAGATGATGTACACAGACATCTTGAATGAAAACATGCTCCACAGTTCTCTTGACCTCAGACTGGGGCGATGGTTCATCTTTCAGGAGGACAATGGGCCTCATTCACCAATATCTTCTTAAGAATTTTCATAGATTCCCTCTTACGCTGTTGCTAAGAATGTTCTAAGAAAACTCTACGTCAGATTCATAGACATGTACTTAAACCACAGAATTGTTCGCAGCTGTGTTCTTGAATTGCTGAATCCCATCTCCTCGTAAACTGAAAGTGCGTGCCTGGTGAGCCTAATTAACGTATGATTAGCATAAGTAACAGACCATCAATGCCCATGAAAGGACATGAAACTGCATGACCGTGAGCAGACGTAGATTTCATAAAGAGGAAACAAAATGCTGAAAGCAAAAAGCAAATCAATTACAGCGCAACAGGCAAAGAGAATAAAAAAATTGGCAGTTCAGAGGTGGAGGTACTGCTCCAGGAAATCAGCCACAGGAACAAAATTCTATTCAGTAGTGGCCAAGTGGTTAATGCGCTTGGTTTCAGTTCAGAAGGCTCCGGGTTCAAATCCCACCCCTGCCATATTTCTCCATGTAATGTGGAGTTGCATCAGGAAGGGCATCCAGCGTAAAACCTGTGCCAATTCAACATGCAGATCCACCTTGGATTTGTTGTGGCGACCCCGAATGCAAACAAGGGAGCAGCCGAAGGGACTTACTAGTAGTTCAGGTTACACCAACACCAACAAAAAGGCAAGCATGGGAGGCTGTCACACATGCAGTGGATGCAGCATCTGGAGAAGGACGCACAACTGAGGAGTTGTAAAAGAAATTGTTCGATTTAAAATCCAAAAAAAAAAATCTCAAAATCCCAATGGGAGATACAGGGGACTCACGGGGGAACAGCAGACACCCAAAAGCTGTCCGAGCTGGACCAGCACATTGGGACCATCATCGGGGAGACAACACTTTCAGGTAGACTATGGGAAAATCTAAATAATTTTCTACTGAATTTTACCCCACCCTACTTCTTAGGAGTACCATTGACTGATGGCTGGATACAGACCTGGGCCCCGAGACAACGCTTTCATCCCCTCCCTGTGCGGCTGCTACTCCTCTTGGTTAATGTTAAACTGTTGGTACACTGTAAAAACTGAAGTTCACCAGCTGCTTTGAAAATGTGAGTTAATTCAACTGAATATCAGTTAACTCTCCTTAAAGATAAGCTTCGTTTCAACTCACAATTAGTGAAGACAATGGATAGCTTTAAGTTCAGATTTTAAAAACAAACTTGCATCCAACATCCTAAACTTGCCATTACAAGTGGAATAAATGACAAGAAATAAATTCACTTAACTTAATGGCGCCATCATTTTTACAGTGTACATTTAATTTATTTTAATATAAAAAATACTATGTAAATTACCAAAACATAACGTATAATAATGAACAGAAATATCACTGGAATATCGTATTTTAAATCACATTCATATAAGGAGACAACGCAATCAATGTGACAAAAATTCAGCATTGAAACTCTTAAGTGTTCGTAGGATTTGTCCTTACCCAAGAACAAATCCTCAATAGGAAAATATTCATGAACGTCATAATATTCGTAAAAACTCTGTAAGCAGGACTTGGGAACAGATTTGTTCTTAAGAACAGTTTGTGAATGAAGCCCAATGACCTTCAGCACACAAGCAAGATATCAAAGGAGTGGCTTCAGGACAACTCTGTGAATGTCCTTAAGTGTCCCAGCCAGAGCTCAGACCTGAATCTGATGGAACATCTCTGGAAAGATCTAAAAATGGCTGTGCACCGACGCTCCTCGTCCAACCTGATGGAGCTTGAGATGTGCTGCAAAGAGGAATGGGCAAAATTGCCCAAAGATAGGTGTGCCAAGCTTGTGGTATCATATACAAGAAGATTTGAGGCTGTAATTGCTGCTAAAGGTGCATGAACAAAGTATTGAGCAAAATGTGTAAATACCTATGTACATAAGTACATAAGTGTTGTGAGTAGAATTTTTTTGGAGAAAAAAATGAATTTACTCCATTTTGGAATAAGGCTGTAACGTAACAAAATGTGGAAAAAGTGAAGCACTATGAATACTTTCCGGATGGACTGTCCAATTTTTTTTTCCCCAGAGGCCTCACCTACAGCATCCGTTTTCCCAAAAGGATCACCTTTAAATGGATCATCTAGAAGATAAACAGAATCAAAAATGTTACTATGCTATCATTACACTGTCAAGGATTGAAACGGCTTGAATTAGAAATGTTATAATGGACAAAGGGCTTATTTAACTGTTGGTTACACAACTTAATATCTCTGAAATACAGTCAATATATGTAAAACCAATCACTTTCACAAATTCATTTTCAAGGTCTAAGTACCGTAAACGAAAGAAGACATCTGTACCCTGTTAATGAAAACTCTGATGTCTGAGGCAACTCACGGTCAGTAAAGGGGTCTGAATGGAAGAAGTCTATCTCAGGTAGGATGGGCACATTGGCTTGTGGTGCTGTGGAGCGAGTGTTGACCTGAGGAGGTAATAATGAGGGAGCAATTTCTTGGGAATCTGCAGCCTCAGGTTTTCTCTTGAGCTCTGGTGATTCAGCCTGCAGGACAGCAAAAGAGCTCCTCTTAATACACTGAATATTGTCGTAAATGAAACTAGCATACCACCCACATCTTGGATCGCCCATTGGAACAGACACGATTGAATCTTTATTACATTTTTGTGTTTGTATATGTATGTATGGGGAAGGGTGTTTGTATCTACATCTGTCCATTAATGACTGGATTACTCAGTACTGACTTTATTGCTTATTGTGAGGCTGAAAGCTTATTGTGTCCTGCATCAAAGTCGTGCTGTGCCGAACTCGTGGAGCACTCGTTCCCAGAGCAGAAGGTTGCTGGTTTGAGACCACCCCTGCTCATTCTCCATGTAATGTGGTGTTGTGTCAGGAACGGTATCCAGCGTAAAAAAAGAGAGAGAGAGAGAAAATAACTTCTGCCAAATCAACATGCAGATCTATACTGGATGTGGGTGACCCGAAGTTAACAAGAGTCATCTGGAGATGACATATGCCCCCACTCCCCACAAATCAGTAATTGAGTGGTGTCGGTGGATCACCCAAGTACACCCTTATGCAAAATATGAATGAAACTGATCAACTGGTTCTTGAGATATCGCACCAAGAAGCGAAAACAGATGGACGGACGGACATGCTGATCACTATATCCCCCTGTATGAAAAGGGAGAAGCTGAAATGACTTACTTACAGTTCTAACGTACAGAGTGGGGGCAAAGTCCACATAAAGTGCAATTCCAGACATCTCCACATTTACTCACGGACGGTTCGTTCACACGCGCACATGTGAACAATTAAAAGAAAGAGGAAAAAAAAAACTGTCTGGCTACAGGCAGTTAGTACCTTGTTCTCCCCTCAAACTCTCTCATCACTGTGTTAAGAAAAGGACAAAAAAGGACATAAGTCCTGCTCACAGACTGATTGCCAGAGACAGGACATGTCAACATCAAGTAGAACTCCGGACATTTCCACATTTGCTCACGGACAGTTTGTTCTCCACGCGCATCTTTCAGTCAAAGGAGGAAAGATAAACTATAAGAGAACTAAGAGCGCAGACCTGCAGCTCAGCACAAGAACAAATATAAACTAGAAGAGAAGTCAGAGTGGCTGCAGCCAAACTGTGCACTCTGATTCCTCTGTGCAAAGAACCTGCAGGCTGAGTCCACCTCCTCTCTGCCCCCTGCTGCGTGCACCTGACGCAGATATTCCTGCGTCGTCATGATGCAACAGGAAGCAACTGGCAGCAGCCCCGGTGTGAAAGGGGCTTTAGATCTACACTTTCAGTGACTTCCTGGATCTGGCCATCAGAATGCATCTGTATATGGTAAAAGTGTTGAACTTGTAGACATTCAATCATCTCTGCAGTGACATTCATGTCTCTGTGTCTCCAGCCTTTGAGATCAAGAGTTGCCTTGTGATGAAGTCCCTGGAAAGAGGCGTCTGGCAATGCCAAAATTACATCCGTGTAATTTTATGTCATGATTACATGTTTTTAAAGTGATAACTGCAATCACAATGAGTGGAGGGGCTGCAATTGCGCATCCACGTCGTTCAGATCTGCACACCTCGTTCTCTGCTTCAGTGATGTTCCTCGGGCTGCGGAATGCAGCTTTTCCACATTGATTTCCTCCAAAGCTTCACTTATAAATCTGCTGTGTGCATGCCTGCTGATGAACAGATTCAAGCTCTAATCAAAACCGATAAGAACCAGCCAGATAAAGGTGTTTTTTGATTCACCAGTTAAACTTTGATTCACTAAAAAGTGTGCGCTTTCTCTTGATTCATGCACAAGGTGAAGTGGAGCGGCCAGTGTTTGCTGCAGGGACCAGCACACA
Source organism: Thalassophryne amazonica (assembly GCF_902500255.1). Lineage (NCBI taxonomy): Eukaryota > Metazoa > Chordata > Actinopteri > Batrachoidiformes > Batrachoididae > Thalassophryne > Thalassophryne amazonica. The sequence goes on along the minus strand of NC_047112.1, from coordinate 31,208,778 downwards.
GCGCTGTGTTTTTGACAAAGGTACAAACATACTGCTTTGCTTTAAAAATGCCAAAAGTGTCTTTCAGAACATCAATAGTCCGTGTCTGTCTCCCTGTTTTATGCTGTGGACTAGCGGAGCAGATAACGATTAGAACAGCCAGCAAACCCTCTTTTTCTTCTTGTTTGTTCTGCAGCCCACACACAGACTGCAGGCTTTAGGTGCCGGGGCAGACCCACAGGGGTGGAGGATGGGAAAGGCCCCCCAAACCCCTTTGAAGACGTGGGTTTTTTGTGTGTGTGTTTTTTGTTTTTTTTTGCAAATAATAATAATAATAATAATGAGATTCAGCTAATTTGAAACATTTTTTATCATCATCATCATCATCTTACTATTTGTAATATTTAAGAATAAAGTAATGCAGTTTGAACCATGTTGACTTTAAAACCCAAGACTGGTTTGGACTTATTTTGTTTGAGTCAAGCGTGCTCAGTCGAGCTGGCTGAAACCCGACAGCTATGATCAGAAAACCTTTTGCCATGTTCTAGTGGTAATAAATAAATAACTTTTAAAAATCAGTATCTGTGTTTTAAGGTGAATTCAATCTTGCATCATCAACAGATTCCACGTATGTAAAAAGTAGTTCCATTTCATCCCTCCTGACCGCCAGAGGGCGGTGCTGAAAGCACTGAATGATAACCATAATCCTAACCCTAACCCTTCGCACATGCGCAGTTCGAGTAATAATACCAAAATAGTCACACCTGTGACACCACAGATGACCAATCACAGTGTATATAAGCATACCTCATCCGAGGCTCTGTTCATTTTTTTCTTCTCTCACGCGGTTCACTACTGTTGGCTTTCGTCGTTTTGTGCTGGATATTTATTGTGGTTTTGCCGTTGTTGGACACCCTTTCGCCTTTCCTTTTGGCAGGAGCAGCATTTTTTGCCCTCCTGGGGCTGTGACGGTTCTTGTTACTCTGTAAGTGTCTCTTTTATTCGCCATTACCGGTGATGACAGCGTGTTTGCCCCCTCTCCTGGTATTGCGCGTGTATACAGACATACATATATTGTTTCGAGCTACCTGGGTTAGCCTTCAGTCCTTTTGTTGTTTAGTTTTTGCCATTATCTCTGCAGGATACTGGTGCTGTGGCAAGTGTGGTAGGACATTGCGTTGCAGGCGTTAGCCCTAACGTCAAGGGAGCTTGGCCGAGTTATGCCTTTCCTTGTTCAGGCTTGTCGGCAGGTTTGGCTGGCGCAGTCTACCCTGACTGAGGCATGTCGGAGGACCATCTGTGGTGTTCCCGTGGAGCCAGGTGAGCTGTCTGGCCCGGCTGCCCTGAAGGCACTGGAGCGGACCATCCAGGCACAGCAGACTAGGCAGCATCTCTCTGGCCTCAACAGAACTGTGCCCCCGTAGCGTTCGAGGCATTTGTCTGTTGGCCATGAGGTGCAGCCACCCCCGCCTCGATACCGATCTGAGGGTTGTCAGCGGGGCTCTCAGCGGAGGCCGAGTGGTGATTTTCGTGAGCCAGTCCGCCACCCAACCAGGCAGACCCGAGCTTCGGATGGTAGCAGCCCATGCCTATTTTCATGTGCCTATTGCGGCAGACCACCGCCGCTTTCTGAGGTTTGCCTATCAAGGTCGTCATTGGCAGTTTCAGGTACTCCCGTTTGGCCTCTCCCTTTCTCCAAGGGCGTTTACTCGATGTGTAAAGGCAGCTCTCGGCCCGCTGCAAGCATGCGGAATGCAGATTCTGCCGTATCTTGACGATTGTCTTCTGTGCACCCCATCTCGAGCGTGTGCATCTCGGGATACGCATTGGCTGCTTGATCACGCATCCCAGTTGGGTCTCAAGGTCAACCTGGAGAAGAGTTGCCTTACTCCTTCTCAGACCACTGTTTTTCTCGGGGTGGCCTTGGATTCAACTTCCATGGAGGTTCGTCCATCCGTCCGCAGGATAGACGATATCCTCCAGTTGGTCAGTCATTTCAAACTAGGCAGGCGGTTTCCATACATAGCCTTCCTGCAACTTCTCGGCAAAATGACATCAGTTACTCGCGTAGTGCCATTGGGTTTGCTTTCGTTACGCCCTGTGCAGAGGTGGCTCAACAGCTTTCGTCTGGACCCCCGACTGCACAGACATCGCAAGCTCACGGTGACATGGTTGTGCCTCTGGGCCCTGGCTCCCTGAAGGAACAGGACTTATTTGTCCAGGTGTGTCCCGATGGGGCTAGTGGTGTACCGCAGAGAGGTGGTCACCATGGATGCCAGTTTCACGGGATGGGGCGCGGTCTGACAGCACAGAGTGGTTCAAGGGCTCTGGAGCCGAAGGGATCGCTTGAAACATATCAATGTGCTGGAGCTACGGGCAGTGCATCTAGCTCTGAGGCACTTTCGTCCCCACCTAGAGGGGAGACACATTCTGGTATGGTCGGACAACACCTCAGTTGTGTTGTCCGATCATCTCATTTTGCAAAAGTCTCCAGAGATCTTCTGGAATGGGCCTTTCCTCATCTGTCCACTCTGTGGGCAGAGTATCTACTGGGAGAGCAGAACCGAGCTGCGGACGTACTCTCTTGTCAGGCGCCTGCTCCAGGGAAGTGGTGTCTTCACGCCGATGTGGTGAGCATGATCTGGGACCTCTATGGTCGTGCAGAGGTGGATCTGTTTGCGACGGAAGTTTCGACTCATTGCCCTCTCTGGTTTTCCCTTACAGGGGTGTTGGGTGCGTTGGGTCAGGATGCGTTTGCTCATCCGTGGCCCAAGGTGCTCCTGTATGCTTTTCCTCCTCTTCCACTGATTTGGCCCACTCTACAGAGGATTCTCAGGGAGGGCCACAGACTGTTGCTGGTGGCTCCGTCCTGGCCCGCGCGTCCATGGTTTCCATTGCTACAGAGTTTTTGTCGAGGCGACCCATGGTGTCTTCCACCCAGGAGGGATCTTCTCTCTCAATTGGGGGGACAAATATGGCACCCCGATCCTCAACGCCTGAACCTGTGGGTGTGGCCGCTGGATGCCAGGGGTCAAGACTAACGGGGCTCACTGATCCTGTAAGGCGTACCATTTTGTCTGCCAGGGCACCTTCTACCCGGCAACAATATGACAACAGGTGGCGACTATTTTGTCAGTGGTGTTCTGCCCGCAGTGAGGTTCCAGTCACCTGTTCCATTTCTACTATTCTGGATTTTCTCTAATCTGCCCTTGATGATGGCTGCTCTCCCTCGACACTGAAGGTATATGTAGCAGCTATTTCATGTTACCATACTAGAGTGGATGGTTGTTCAGTTGGAAGCCATCATCTAGTTTCTCTTTTTCTACGTGGTGCTCGTTGGTTGCATCCACCGGCTGCCCCACGTGCACCAGCCTGGGATCTGACCCTGGTTCTCGAAGCACTTTGTCTTCCTCCGTTAGAGCCTTTGCCAGAGGCAGACCGCAAGTGGCTCTCGGGTAAGACTGCATTTTTGTTGGCCATCATCTCCGCTAAAAGAGTGGGTGAGTTACATGCTCTATCTGTCAGCCCCTCATGTTTCAGATGGGGTACCGATCGGGCTGATGTTACCCTGTGGCCGAACACGGCATTTTTGCCTAAGGCAGTGGTCTCCAAACTATTCCAGAAAGGGCCGAGAGGGTGCAGGTTTTCTTTGCAGCCACTGACTTCAGCAGGTGATTTCACTGATTAACATCCCTTTGAACAGGTGTGATGAGTTCATCAGTGAAAACACCTGCTGAAGTCAGTGGCTGCAAAGAAAACCTGGACCCTCTCGGCCCTTTCTGGAATAGTTTGGAGACCACTGGCCTAAGATGTTGTCCCGTGCTTATAGTAACAAGCCATTGAGATTGGCACGGTTTCGACCCCAGTTGTCTGAGTTCTTGTGTCCAGTGAGAGCACTGGAGGCGTATACTGCAGCTACTGAGAGTGTGAGATGCTCTAACCAGCTGTTTTTGTGTCATGGTGGTCTTAAGTTGGGCTTTCCTTTATCTAAACAATGTCTCTCTCATTGGATCGTTGATATCATCTGCCATGGCTATAATGCAGGGGGCTGTTTCCGGCCGGCCGGCGTGAAGGCTCACTCTACCAGGAATGTCTCTGCTTCCTGGGCAGCTATGAGAGGGGCTCTGCTGGATGCCATCTGCGCTACGGCATCATGGGCTTCCCCGAGTACGTTCACTCGTTTGTACAATGTAAATGTGGCCGACCCTCATCCTTTGAGTCGTGTGCTCCTGTCGGGGTCCTCTGGGTCTCCTCTGTGAGGTCGGTGCTCAGGATTCCTCGTGACATTGTTGGTATTAATCATGCAGTGCTTTCAGCACCGCCCTCTGGCTGTCAGGAGGGATGAAATGGAACGAAGGTTACGTATGTAACCACGGTTCTATGAATCCCGGATAACCACCAGAGATTCTCTGTCACTCGGAATCTCCGCGTTGCGTGAGAAGATTCTGTAGGAACAGAGCCTCGGATGACATATGCTTATATACACTGTGATTGGTCATCCGTGGTGTCACAGGTGTGACTATTTTGGTATTATTACTCAAACTGCGCATGCACGAAGTGATCATTCAGTGCTTTCAGCACCACCCTCTGGCGATCATCCGGGATTCATAGACCTGTGGTTACATATGTAACCTTCGTTTTTATATATGTAAATATTTATTGAGACCAAAACAAGTCCCCAGACCCCCACGACGTTCAAGATTTCTTATTCTCATATATGAAAATGGAAGGCAAAGTAGACTTTTTTTTTTTTTTTTACTGATCCACAAAAATTAGACAATCAGTATCCAATCCAAACCGTGGGTTTTGTGATGCATGACACCCCTCATTTATAGTGCATCTTGGTTTTTCAGTTAATTATATGTGAAAAATAAATACATAAATAAAATGTATTTGTTTTGGCAGGAACACCTAACAGAGAAAATACTATAATTTGCAAAAATACCCAAAAATTGACAACAGCGCAGGTATTTAGAAACCCAGGGACGAAAGTTGTTAGTTTCTTATGCCAGGAATTCAACCTTAAAGGCAGAGAAAATTCACTGATAAAATACAGCTGGGAAGATAGACTGGGCTATAATGATTAATGCGTATCAATGAAAATAAGGAGCGCTTACAACCGAAATATCTGCCTCCAAAAGTCCGCATTTAAGCAGAATTCATCCATCGACGATTTCATCGACGTCTGAGATGGAGTCTCTTCACCCAAAGGAATCAAATGGATTAATGGGATTATTAGCCATAAGATGATAAAAGTAAAACTACTTAAATCATTCTAAAGTCAGTTTTAAGCAGAAACGAGATGAAATTCCGTGACACTTTGAAATGTCCAACGCACAGTGAACACATCAGCTAGCAGGTCGTTTAGCCATGGCGCTCTGATTGCTTCCGCCGCCTTTTATGATGAAATAATGCTGAATTTATGTGGAAATGATTGTTGTACTAAAGCTTCAGATGTCTGTCGCTGAGATAGATCATGACTGGAGTGCAGTTTGAAGTAGAAACGAGGTGTTAATCCGTAAACTGTGTCATCAGGGGGACTGATTTTTTGGGGGACCGTTCGACCTGCGACAACGGTAACAGCTCAATAATCTTAAAAGAAACGTAGAAAAACAAACACTAGTTTCTAACCTCTGCGGACAATTCACGATTTGCAACCCTATTCACGTTTTGGGGGTTAACACCCTTCTATGCTGAAGAGCGACACTGGCGGAGTTTTGATTGTCTGTACCAATGTGACGTCACACATTGCTGTTATAGCAGATGGCATGGCTGCCTGCTGGTGGCTTTAGACCAGCCATACAAAAACGCTCATAACTTGATCACACATGCCTACAACTTTTCATATGGTCTCTCAATATCATAATCTACCAACCCAATCATAAATTATGTTAACTTTTCCATTCCTTTAATGCTGGTCGCTTACCTTTGGTGGGCTGGATTTCGGTGATTCTTCAGTATCATCTGTAACTTCTAGGGAGATATTGGCCGTTGGGCTACTGTATTCCTAGGGACATAAGAGATTATAACAATGACCGATGTTTCTCACAGATATTTTTCCAATATGCCAGAAGGAGCTCTTCATCAAATCTGGTCAGTAAAAAAACAAAACAAAGCATGTCTGTCTCATGCCTGCCTCTCTGAAATTCCAGCTTCATCGTGACACAATATACACCGGATGGATGTATTGAGCCAAGTTACAGTTAGCCTGCAAAGTGCAGCATGTTTCTGGGAACAACAGGATGAGCTCGGGGTGGGGATCATTACACAACTCACAATTTAATTATGAGTCACAGGGCTGCCAGTCGATTATAAAACAATGATTGATTAATCTTTTTTTTTTCTCTCTCTCTATACAGGATGCACTTTTTATGTCCGCCAAGAACGTAAAAAAATCTGTATTTATTAATTTGTCTGTCTGTCAGGAGGATCATGTCAAAACTACTGCACAGATTTTGACGAAATTTTCACCACAGATAGATATTAGGCCATGGAAGACTCCATTAAATTTTGGAGGTGATCCGGACCCAGATCAAGATTTCATTTTATATACGCTTTGAAGGATTATGTCAAAACTACTTCATGGATTCTCGCCAAATTTGCACCACAGTTAGATATTAGGGTATCGAAGACTGCATTGAATTTTGGAACTGATCTGGATTCAGATCCAGATTCTGGATCAAGATTTCACTTTATATAAGCTTTGAAGGATTATGTCAAAACTACTTCACAGATTCTCAATAAATTTGCACCACAGATACATATTATGCCATGGAAGACTCCATTAATTTTTGGAGGTGATCTGGATTCTGGATCAAGTTTCACTTTGTAGAAGTTTAAGGATTATGTCAAAACTACTTCACGGATTCTCACAAAATTTGCACCACAGATAGATGTTAGGGCATGGATTAAGATTTCACTTTATATACCCTTTGAAGGATTACGTCAAAACTACTTCATAGATTCTCACCAAATTTGCACCAGAGATAGATATAATGGCATGAAAGACTCCACTAAATTTTGGAGGTGATCTGGATCTCTGATATCTCTGATTACTCTTGTTTCTCAGTGTGACTACTTGGTACTTAAAAAAAATATATTTGTAATGATCCATTATGCATTTATTTCCAATACAGTCTTTAACAGCTCAGCCATATCTGTACCTGTGTGGCCCTCATTCACTGATTTTAAATTCTGAAACCTGGGGGGGGGGGGGGGGGGGGGGGGGGGGGTCAGCTGAACCTTTAACGTGCTTACAGAGGATGAAGATAAAAGTGATTTTCTTCCGCAGTGCAAACAAGCACCCCATCATGTGGCTGTTTCATTTGTTTGTTTAGATTCTGAAGTTAAAAACTAAGATTAGATTAAGAATAAATGCTTTGGTGTGTTGCACAGTCAAAAAACAGCTGTTTTTTTTTCCTCAGTTTTCATCATGTAAGCAGTGCGGATGTTGCAGCTGCTCTGTGGGTCATCTCCTCAGTTTATACTAAGCCTAAGGCTGCAACACAGCCGTACAGATAATGTACATAGGGCCCTGTCGCACCACAGCGATTTAGCCAGCATATGCTGACTGTATTAAAAATCAAAATCAAATCAATTTTATTTATATAGCGCCAAATCACCACAACAGTTGGCCCAAGGCGCTTTATATCGCAAGGCAAAAGCCATACAATAATTACAGAAAAACCCCAACAGTCAAAACGACCCCCAATGAGCAAGCACTTGGCAACAGTGGGAAGGAAAAACTCCATTTTAACAGGAAGAAACCTCCAGCAGAACCAGGCTCAGAGAGGGGCAGTCTTCTGCTGGGACTGGTTGGGGCTGAGGGGAGAGAATCAGGAAAAAGACATGCTGTGGAAGACAGCAGAGATCAATCACTAATGATTGAATGCAGAGTGGTGCATACAGAGCAAAAAGAGAAACACTCATGGGAACCCCTCCAGCAGTCTAAGTCTATAGCAGCATAACTAAGGGATGGTTCGGGGTCACCTGATCCAGCCCTAACTATAAGCTTTAGCAAAAAGGAAAGTTTTAAGCCTAAGCTTAAAAGTAGAGAGGGTGTCTGTCTCCCTGATCCGAATTGGGAGCTGGTTCCACAGGAGAGGAGCCTGAAAGCTGAAGGCTCTGCCTCCCATTCTACTCTTACAAACCCAAGGAACTACAAGTAAACTTGCAGTCTGAGAGCGAAGCGCTCTATTGGGGTGATATGGTACTAAGAGGTCCTTAAGATAAGATGGGACCTGATTATTCAAAACCTTATAAGTAAGAAGAAGAATTTTAAATTCTATTCTAGAATTAACAGGAAGCCAATGAAGAGAGGCCAATATGGGTGAAATATGATCTCTCCTTCTAGTCCCCATCAGTACTCCAGCTGCAGCATTTTGAATTAACTGAAGGCTTTTCAGGGAACTTTTAGGACAACCTGATAATAATGAATTACAATAGTCCAGCCTAGAGGAAATAAATGCATGAATTAGTTTTTCAGCATCACTCTGAGACAAGACCTTTCTAATTTTAGAGATATTGCGCGAATGTAAAAAAGCAGTCCTACATATTTGCTTAAGATGCGCATTGAAGGACATATCCTGATCAAAATGACTCCAATATTTCTCACAGTATTACTAGCGGTCAGGGTAATGCCATCCAGAGTAAGAATCTGGTTAGACACCATGTTTCTAAGATTTGTGGGGCCAAGTACAAGAACTTCAGTTTTATCTGAATTTAAAAGCAGGAAATTAGAGGTCATCCATGTCTTTATGTCTGTAAGACATTCCTGCAGTTTAACTAATTAGTGTGTCCCCTCTGGCTTCATGGATAGATAAAGCTGGGTATCATCTGCGTAACAATGAAAATTTAAGCAATGCTTTCTAATAATCCTGCCTAAGGGAAGCATGTATAAAGTGAATAAAATTGGTCCTAGCACAGAACCTTGTGGAACTCCATAATTAACCTTAGTCTGTGAAGAAGACTCAATATATGATTGACCACCGCAGCGCAGTGCCTTTAATACCTATGGCATGCTCTAATTTCTGTAATAAAATTTTATGGTCAACAGTATCAAAAGCAGCACTGAGGTCTAACAGGACAAGCACAGAGATGAGTCCACTGTCTGAGGCCATAAGAAGATCATTTGTAACCTTCACTAATGCTGTTTCTGTACTATGATGAATTCTAAAACCTGACTGAAACTCTTCAAATAGACCATTCCTCTGGAGATGATCAGTTAGCTGTTTTACAACTACCCTTTCAAGAATTTTTGAGAGAAAAAGATGGTTGGAGATTGGCCTATAATTAGCTAAGATAGCTGGGTCAAGTGACGGCTTTTTAAGTAATGGTTTAATTATTGCCACCTTAAAAGCCTGTGGTACATAGCCAACTAATAAAGATAGATTGATCATATTTAAGATCGAAGCATTAATTAATGGTAGGGCTTCCTTGAGCAGCCTGGTAGGAATGGGGTCTAATAGACATGTTGATGGTTTGGAGGAAGTAACTAATGAAAATAACTCAGACAGAACAATCGGAGAGAAAGAGTCTAACCAAATACCGGCATCACTGAAAGCAGCCAAAGATAACGATATGTCTTTGGGATGGTTATGAGTAATTTTTTCTCTAATAGTTAAAATTTTATTAGCAAAGAAAGTCATGAAGTCATTACTAGTTAAAGTTAAAGGAATACTCGGCTCAATAGAGCTCTGACTCTTTGTCAGCCTGGCTACAGTGCTGAAAAGAAACCTGGGGTTGTTCTTATTTTCTTCAATTACTGATGAGTAGTAAGATGTCCTAGCTTTACAGAGGACTTTTTTATAGAGCAACAGACTTTTTCCAGGCTAAGATATTCTACATTAGTGAGACGCCATTTCCTCTCCAACTTACGGGTTATCTGCTTTAAGCTGCGAGTTTGTGAGTTATACCACGGAGTCAGGCACTTCTGATTTAAGGCTCTCTTTTTCAGAGGAGGTACAGCATCCAAAGTTGTGCTCAATGAGGATGTAAAACTATTGACGAGATAATCTATCTCACTCACAGAGTTTAGGTAACTACTCTGCACTGTGTTGGTATATGGCACTGGAGAACATAACAAAGAAGGAATCATATCCTTAAACCTAGTTACACGCTTTCCGAAAGACTTCTACTGTAATGAAACTTATTCCCCACTGCTGGGTAGTCCATTAAAGTAAATGTAAATGTTATTAAGAAATGATCAGACAGAAGGGGGTTTTCAGGGAATAATGTTAAGTCTTCAATTTCCATACCATAAGTCAAAGCAAGATCTAAAGTATGATTAAAGTGGTGGGTGGACTCATTTACATTTTGAGCAAAGCCAATTGAGTCTAATAATAGATTAAATGCAGTGTTGAGGCTGTCATTCTAAGCATCTATGTGGATGTTATAATCGCCCACTATAATTATCTTATCTGAGCTAAGCACTAAGTCAGACAAAAGGTCTGAAAATTCACAGAGAAACTCACAGTAACGACCAGGTGGACGATAGATAATAAATAAAACTGGTTTTTGGGACTTCCAATTTAAATGGACAAGACTAAGAGTCAAACTTTCAAATGAAAGCTCTGTCTGGGTTTTTGATCAATTAATAAGCTGGAGTGGAAGATTGCTGCTAATCCTCCCCCTCGGCCTGTGCTACGAGCATTCTGACAGTTAGTGTGACTCGGGGGTGTTGACTCATTTAAACTAACATATTCATCCTGCTGTAACCAGGTTTCTGTAAGGCAGAATAAATCAATATGTTGATCAATTATTATATCATTTACTAACAGGGACTTAGAAGAGAGAAACCTAATGTTTAATAGACCCCATTTAACTGTTTTAGTCTGTGGTGCAGTTGAAGGTGCTATATTATTTTTTTCTTTTTGAATTTTTATGCTTAAATAGATTTTTACTGGTTGTTGGTGGTCTGGGAGCAGGCACCGTCTCTACGGGGATGGGGTATTGGGGGGATGGCAGGGGGAGAGAAGCTGCAGAAAGGTGTGTAAGACTACAACTCTGCTTCCTGGTCCCAACCCTGGATAGTCACAATTTGGAGGGTTTAATAAAATTGGCCAGATTTCTAGAAATGAGAGCTGCTCCATTCAAAGTGGGATGGATGCCGTCTCTCCTAACAAGACCAGGTTTTCCCCAGAAGCTTTGCCAATTATCTATGAAGCCCACCTCATTTTTTGGACACCACTCAGACAGCCAGCAATTCAAGGAGAACATGAAGCTAAACATGTCACTCCCGGTCCGATTGGGGAGGGGCCCAGAGAAAACTACAGAGTCCGACATTGTTTTTGCAAAGTTACACACCGATTCAATGTTAATTTTAGTGACCTCTGATTGGAGTAACCGGGTGTCATTACTGCCGACGTGAATTACAATCTTACCAAATTTACGCATAGCCTTAGCCAGCAGTTTCAAATTTCCTTCAATGTCGCCTGCTCTGGCCCCCGGAAGACAATTGACTATGGTTGCTGGTGTTGCTAACTTCACATTTCTCAAAACAGAGTCGCCAATAACCAGAGTTTGTTCCTCGGCGGGTGTGTCGCCGAGTGGGGAAAAACAGTTAGAGATGTGAACGGGTTGGTGGTGTACAGGGGGCTTCTGTTTAGGACTACGCTTCCTCCTCACAGTCACCCAGCCGGCCTGCTTTCCCGGCTGCTCAGGATCCGCTGGGGGACAGCTAACGGCGGCTAAGGTACCTTGGTCTGCACCGACTACAGGGGCCTGGCTAGCTGTAGGATTTTCCAAGGTGCGGAGCCGAGTCTCCAATTCGCCCAGCCTGGCCTCCAAAGCTACGAATAAGCTACACTTATTATAAGTACAGTTACTGCTAAAGGAGGCCGAGGAATAACTAAACATTTCACACCCAGAGCAGAAAAGTGCGGGAGAGACAGGAGAAGCCGCCATGCTAAACCGGCTAAGAGCTAGTAGCTGCGCTAAGCTAGCAGATTCCTAAAAACACACAAAGTGAATAATGTGTAAATAATTTAGAGGTGATTCAGCAGAGAGAGTGCTTTAGTTAAGGCACGTGAAGATTACACTGTGAAACAAATCATTAATGCTGGCATACATTTAATAAATTATGCAGCTGTTACATCTTGACAATTTAATCAGCGTATGCTAACAGTCCCGTTTCCACAGAGTAGTTTGCGCCAGTACTGCACGATGTCGTGCAGGTCAGAACAGTTAAGTCTGGCTTGGGTTTGTTTAATATTGACAAGCACGTCACTGAGCACTGTCGCGCCGTGTCTCCGCTCCACACAGCCGCAAAACAGAGTAATTTAACATTATTTTATTTTTGTCTTTGTGGATCATAGGATTTATTTACATCATGTGCAGAATGCTTATGAGTCAATTGACGGCTGCGGTAAACACCGCTGTGAATGACTGATGCACTTTGACAATTTCAAAGTGCCAGTATCACGGTCTGATCGGTTCCTCCTGTCTGACTGCAACACTGGCTGAAAAACGCACCTGGAGCAGAAAAACCATAGATCTCTGCTCCCCTCCACAGCATGTCTTTTTCCTGGTTCTCTCCCTCAGCTCCAACCAGTCCCAGTAGAAGACTGCCCCTCCCTGAGCCTGGTTCTGCTGGAGGTTTCTTCCTGTTAAAAGGGAGTTTTTCCTTCCCACTGTAGCCAAGTGCTTGCTCACAGGGGGTCGTTTTGACCGTTGGGGTTTTACATAATTATTGTATGGCCTTGCCTTACAATATAAAGCGCCTTGGGGCAACTGTTTGTTGTGATTTGGCGCTATATAAAAAAATTGATTGATTGATTGATTGATTGTTTCCAGCCACGACAAGGAATTGAAATATTTTCAGGCGTCGTTCATCAGGATGTTTTAGGTGGATACGTTTTTGTCAGGCTGTGATGGTGAACCTGACTGAAACAACGTAACAGTTAAGATTAAGACTTTATATTTAGTCCATGTGTGAATGTTTCGTCTGTTTGCATGAGGACTACTGCTCTCAGCCAATCAATGGACAACATTAATGGATGTATTTCAACTTATGAGTAAATTACAACAAATGTGTGTCAACAATCGCATAACCTACCAACAACTTATGTCCGGCATGTGTGGGACGTATGAGTCATACACTGGCATACGTCAAAAATATTGTGCATGTCCAAAATGTTTCGAGATACTATGCATATTATAACGTATATCAACGTGCTGCAACATGCTCTTAATTTATGAAAAACCAGCATTATGAAATGCCAGCATTTTTAATACAGTCGGCATACGCTGGTAAAATCATCAAGTTGTGAGGGGGGTGTTACATAAAAAGTACATTATTAGTTTAAAAAAAAAACTCGAGTAAAAGAAGAAACCCTTCTGTCCTTTCACATAAGGAATGTGGCCAGCAGCCATGTTACAACCCCCAAAATACAGTGCATTCAGAAAGTTAGGGTTAGTTCACAGTGCTTCACTTTTTCTACATTTTATGTTATGTTGTTACAGCCTTATTCCAAAATGGATTCTTTTTTACCCCCTCACAATTCTACATAATGACAATGTGAAAAAGGTTTTGTTTTTTTTTAGATATTTGCAAATCTATTAAAACGAAAAAACTAAGAAATCACATGTACATAAATATTCACAGCCTTTGCCATGAAGCTCAAACCTGAGCACAGGTCTATCCTGTTTCCACTGATCAACCTTCAGGTGTTTCTACTGCTTAATTGGAGTCCACCTGGGGTAAATTCAGTTGAGTGGACATTATTTGGAAAGACACACACCTGTCTACATATAATGTCCCATAGTTGACAGAGCATGTCAGAGCACAAACCAAGCATGAAATCAAAGGAGTTGTTTGTAGTCCTCCAAGACAGGAATGTCTCAAGGCACAAATTTGGGGAAGGGTACAGAAACATGCTGCTTTTAAGGTCTCAATGAGCACAGTGGCCTCCATCATCTCTAAATGGAAGAAGTTCAGATCCACGAGCACTCTTCAGAGAGCTGGCTGCCCATCTACACTGAGTGATCAGGGGAGAAGGATCTTAGTCAGGGAGGTGACCAAGAAAACAATGGTCACTCTGTCAGAGCTCCAGCATTCCTATGTAGAGAGAGGAGAACCTTGCTGAAGGACAACCATCTCTGCAGCAATCCACCAGTCAGGCCTGTATGGTAGAGTGGCCAGACAGAAGCCAATCCTCAATAAAAGGCACATTGCAGCTCACCTGGAGATGCCCACGAGAAACAAAATTCTCTGGTCTGATGCATTCACGCTAAAGAGATTGAACTCTTAAGCGTGAATGCAAGGTGTCATGTTTGGAGGAAACCAGGCACCATCCCTACAGTGAAGCATAGTGGTGGCAGCATCATGCTGTGGGGATGTTCTTTCAGTGGCAGGAACTGGGAGACTAGTCAGGATTGAGGGAAAGATGAATGCAGCAATGTACAGAGACATCCTGGATGAAAACCTGCTCCAGAGCGCTCTTGACCTCAGACTGGGACCATGGTTCATCTTTCAGCAGGACAATGACCCTAAGCACACAGCCAAGATATCAAAGGAGTGGCTTCAGGACAACTCTGAATGTCCTTGACTGGCCCAGCCAAAGCCCAGACCTAAATCTGATTGAACATCTCTGAAAGATCTGAAAATGGCTGTGCACCAACGCTCCCCATCCAACCTGATGGAGCTTCAGAGTTGCTGCAAAGAGGAATGGACAAAACTGCCCAGAGATAGGTGTGCAAAGCTTGTGGAATCATGTTCAAGAAGACCTAAGGCTGTAATTGCTGTCAAAGTTGCATCAACAAAGTATTGAGCAAAGGCTGTGAATACTTATGTACACGTGACTTCTTAGTTTGTATTTTTAATAAATTTGTAAAAAAAAAACAAAAAAACAAAACTGTCCTAACATGCACAATGAACATACAGTGCATCCAGAAAGTATTCACATCACTTCAGTTTTGCCACATTTTGTTTTGTTACAGCATTATTCCAAAATGTAGTAAATTCATCCCCCCCTTCAAAATCCTACTCCCAACACTCCATAATGACATGATAAAAGAAATCATTACCTGAATAACAATGTTCTGTGGCTTGGTCAAAGTGGGCAGGCTGTTGTATATGTCACAAGAAGCTAGACTAGAATAGAGATCTTCCAGAGCGCTGGGTTTTGACTTCTCCTCCTCTGGTGTCTTTGGACTTTCTTCCTCCTCTTCATCGCCATTATTCATTCCTTTCTCTCTTTGATTTAAGTGTTCTATCTGTAGACTGCAGAAAGCAGCTGGTTCTTCCTCCTTCAGTTCTTTTGGATGCTCCTGCTGGAAGAGGTCCTGCTGGAAGAGGTCCCCCTGTTGAAGCTCTGGCGTGGGCACCAATGATCCATTCACCATAACAGGAGAGCTGTCCTCTAGTGCTCTCTTCCAGCTCAGCTGAGCAGTCACTGACCTCTCCTCCACTTGAAGGTCATTGACTTTCTGCTGAACCTAAAAGGGAGCAGTATGGAATGGAAAAGTAGGAAGATGATGATGATGATGAACAACAACAACAAGATTGAGACAGTGAGAGTAGCACTGACATACTTCTAAAACTCTGCAAAGTAAGGCCATTTCATAAAAAATGGGCTAACACACACACCTGTGCCACCTGTGTGAAGGAGTCACGCACAGTCTCCTGCAGGGGTGTAAGCTGTTCCTGAGCGGCCTGAACCTTCTCCTGCAACCTCCTGCTCTCCTCCTGCAGCGCGAGGAGTTCTTCTCGTGCCTGAACCAGCTCCTCCTCATACTGACATATCCTCTGTTCCTGCTCTTCATGTTCTGACTGTAGTGAGGAGATCTGAAACAACAGCAATAATTGTGAACAAACTGATATATGACCAGGGTTGGGTAGGATTACTTTGAAATGTAATCCAAAAGTAATCAGATTACAAGTAATCCAAATGTATGTACGTACATACATGTAATCCACATGTATTCTTTCAAAGTAATCCTATCCAACCTTGTATATGACAAAGGAAGTCATTTAGCTGAAATATTTTAATTACATGAGTTCTGCCAGTGACCAGTCACAGCTGGATTTGGCTATATCGACATTAAACGTTAACAATGAACAAAATATTCATTTATCTGAAATATTTTAATTACATGAGTTCTGCCAATGATCAGTCACAGCTGGATTTGGCTATATCGACATTAAACGTTAATGAACAAAATATTCTACCAGGCATACCAGTTGTGTCTCCTGACTGGTCTGCTGACGAATATGAGCCAGCTGTTGCTCCAGTGTGCCCTTCTGTTGGTCCAGTTCCTCCAAGGCCTGCTGGACCCTCTGTCGTTGAGCTTGAAGCCCTTGTAGTGCCTCACTCTCCTTTGCCACCTCATCCTGCAAGTCCTTTCAACATAAAGCCAAAGCAGAAAGAAGGGGACAAACAAATGTATCTGTGTCCTTTGCCAACAGAGAATAGGAAATGCTTTCACGTTAAGATGCCCATGTTTTATTACTATTAAGATAAAAGTGTTTACTAGCTGTGATGGTTGGCAACCCTTCTAAGAAGTTGATCAAAACTGGGCAGCTGGGGGAAAAAAAACAAAAAACAAAGAAACAGCCAGACAAGTTTCACTCTCGTCACAAAGAAGCTGTTTTAAAAAAGCACAATATACCCATTATGTGGATAAAATAATTTCCAGTGAGCAACTGTTGACAGCAAAACGTGAATCTGCTGCAAGTCATGAATTATCCACAAACCATTAATGAAAATTTACACAATCCGTGAATATCTGTGAACCGTTAATAATTTTGCTGCAAACCATGAATAAAATATCCTACAAAGTGTGAACGCAGGTCTCGCAAAACGCAAGTCACAAAACATGAATATAGTGCTGCAGCTTAGCTAAAATTTCCATAACAATTGTGCATTTTGTAATAAAAGCACAGAATTTGGCACACTTACTCTAGATTCTCACACAAGCTTGTGCGGGAGGTTGAGAGATACCAACTAGAGATAGTCGGACTCACCTCCACGCACAGCTTGGGCTCTGGTACCCAACTCCTGGAGAGGGGCTGGACACTTCATTTTCCTGGCGTCGCCCACGGGGAGAGGCAGAGAGCTGCCGTCGCATTGCTTATTGCTCCCCAGCTCAGTCGCCAAGTGTTGGAGTTCACGCCGGTGAACGAGAGGGTCGCGTCCCTGCGCCTTCGGGTCGGGGACAGGTCTCTCACCATTGTCTCGGCCTACGGGCCGAGCAGCAGTGCAGAGTACCCGACCTTCCTGGAGTCCCTGGGAGGGGTACTAGACAGCGCTCCGACTGGGGACTCCATTGTTCTCCTGGGGGATTTCAACGCCCACGTGGGCGACGACAGTGAGACCTGGAGGGGGGTGATCGGGAAGCACGGCCTCCCCGATCTGAACCCGAGTGGTGTTCAGTTGTTGGACTTCTGTGCTAGTCACAGTTTGTCCATCATGAACACCATGTTCGAGCACAAGGGTGTCCATAAGTGCACGTGGCACCAGGACACCCTGAGCCGGAGGTCGATCATCGACTTTATAGTCGTATCATCTGACCTTCGGCCACGTGTCTCGGACACTCGAGTGACGAAAGGGGCAGAGCTGTCGACTGATCACCACCTGGTGGTGAGCTGGATCCGCTGGGAGGGTAGGAAGCCGGAAAGACCTGGCAGGCCCAAACGTATCGTGAGGGTCTGCTGGGAACGACTGGCGGAACCCTCTGTCAGCGAGGTCTTCAACTCCCACATCCGGGAGAGCTTCTCCCAGATCCCGGGGGAGGTTGGAGACATGGAGTCCGAGTGGACCATGTTCTCCACCTCCATTGTCGATGCGGCTGCGCGTAGCTGTGGTCGCAAGGTCTCTGGTGCCTGTCGCGGCGGCAATCCCCGAACCCGGTGGTGGACACTGGAAGTAAGGGATGCCATCAAGCTGAAGAAGGAGTCCTACTTATCTTTGTTGGTAGGTGGGACCCTTGAGGCAGCTGACAGGTACCGGCAGGCCAAGCGTACCGCAGCCCGTGCGGTCGCAGAGGCAAAAACACGGGTCTGGGAGGAGTTCGGGGAGGCTATGGAGGAGGACTATCGGTCGGCCTCGAAGAGATTCTGGCAAACCGTTCGACGCCTCAGGAGGCGGAAGCAGCTCTCCACCAGCACTGTTTACGGTGCGGGTGGGGAGCTGTTGACCCTGGCTGGGGATGTTGTCGGGCGGTGGAAGGAGTACTTCGAGGATCTCCTCAATCACATCATCACGTCTTCCGAAGAGGAAGCAGAGACTGGGGACTCGGAGGCGGACTCATCCATTACCCAGGCCGAAGTCACCGAGGTGGTTAGAAAGCTCCTCGGTGGCAAGGCTCCTGGGGTGGATGAAATCCATCCTGAGTACCTTAAGTCTCTGGATGTTGTGGGGCTGTCTTTGCTGACATGCCTCTGCAACATCGCGTGGCGATCGGGGACAGTGCCTCTGGATTGGCAGACCGGGGTGGTGGTCCCTCTGTTTAAGAAGGGGGACCGCAGGGTGTGTTCCAACTATAAGGGAATCACACTCCTCAGCCTCCCCGGTAAGGTCTATTCCAGAGTACTGGAGAGGAGAATTCGACCGATGGTCGAACCGCGGATTCAGGAGGAGCAGTGTGGTTTTCGTCCTGGTCGCGGCACACTGGACCAGCTCTACACGCTCCATCGGGTGCTCGAGGGTTCATGGGAGTTTGCTCAACCAGTCCACATGTGTTTTGTGGATCTGGGGAAGGCATTCGACCGTGTCCCTCGGCGCACCCTGTGGGGAGTGCTCCGGGAGTACGGGGTCCTTTGCTAAGGGCTATCCGGTCCCTGTACGACCACAGCAGGAGCTTGGTTCGCATTGCCGGTAGTAAGTCAAACCTGTTTCCAGTGCACGTTGGCCTCCGCCAGGGCTGCCTTTTGTCACCGGTTCTGTTCATTATTTTTATGGACAGAATTTATAGGCGCAGCCAGGGTGTAGAGGGGGTTTGGTTTGGGAACCACAGAATATCATCTCTGCTGTTTGCGGACGATGTGGTTCTGTTGGCCTCGTCAAATCAGGACCTTCAGCGTGCACTGGGGCGGTTTGCAGCCGAGTGTGAAGCGTCCGGGATGAAAATCAGCACCTCCAAATCCGAGGCCATGGTTCTCGACCGGAGAAAGGTGCTTTGCCCTCTTCAGGTCGGTGGAGTGTCCTTGCCTCAAGTGGAGGAGTTTAAGTATCTCGGGGTCTTGTTCACGAGTGAGGGACGGATGGAGCGTGAGATCGATAGACGGATCAGTGCAGCATCTGCAGTGATGCGGTCGCTGTATCGGACCGTCGTGGTGAAGAGAGAGCTGAGTAGGGGAGCAAAGCTCTCCATTTACCGATCGATCTACGTTCCGATCCTCACCTATGGTCATGAGATTTGGCTCATGACCGAAAGAATGAGATCGCGAGTACAAGCGGCCGAGCTGAGTTTCCTCCGCAGGGTGGCTGGGCGCTCCCTTAGAGATAGGGTGAGGAGCTCGGTCACTCGTGAGGAGCTCGGAGTCGAGCCGCTGCTCCTACACGTCGAAAGGAGTCAGTTGAGGTGGCTCGGGCATCTTTTCCGGATGCCCCCTGGACGCCTCGCTGGAGAGGTGTTCCGGGCACGTCCCACTGGGAGGAGGCCCCGGGGAAGACCCAGGACACGCTGGAGGGACTACATCTCTCGGCTGGCTTGGGAACGCCTTGGGGTTCCCCCGGAGGAGCTGGAGGAGGTGTGTGTGGATCGGGAGGTCTGGGCGGCTTTGCTTGAGCTGCTGCCCCCGTGACCCGACTCCGGATAAAGCGGAAGAAAATGGATGGATGGATGGATATTCTAGATTAATGAATGTTTATTTTCAGATATGGAGACATCCTGGAGATGACCTCTAATGAGCTACAGGGGTCAATAAAAAAATTTAAAAAAAAAATCACTCAGGGGTCAAAATTTAAAAATGCTCCAATTGTTTTGAGAAGTATTCCATATTTGTCTGATCATAAAGATTCCAAACGCAACACTTTTGGTTTTGCTCCCATTTTGTATGAGATGAACTCAAAGATCTAAATCTTTTTCCACATACACAATATCACCATTTCTCTCAAATATTGTTCACAAACCAGTCTAAATCTGTGTCAGTGAGCACTTCTCCTTTGCTGAGATAATCCATCCCACCTCACAGGTGTGCCATATCAAGATGCTGATTAGACACCATGATTAGTGCACAGGTGTGCCTTAGACTGCCCACAATAAAAGGCCACTCTGAAAGGTGCAGTTTTATCACACAGCACAATGCCACAGATGTCGCAAGATTTGAGGGAGCGTGCAATTGGCATGCTGACAGCAGGAATGTCAACCAGAGCTGTTGCTCGTGTATTGAATGTTCATGTCTCTACCATAAGCCGTCTCCAAAGTCGTTTCAGAGAATATGGCAGTACATCCAACCAGCCTCACAACCGCAGACCACGTGTAACCACACCAGCCCAGGACCTCCACATCCAGCATGTTCACCTCCAAGATCGTCTGAGACCAGCCACTCGGACAGCTGCTGAAACAATCGGTTAGCATAACCAAAGAATTTCTGCACAAACTGTCAGAAACCATCTCAGGGAAGCTCATCTGCATGCTCGTCGTCCTCATCGGGGTCTCGACCTGACTCCAGTTTGTCATCGTAACCGACTTGAGTGGGCAAATGCTCACATTCGCTGGCATTTGGCACGTTGGAGAGGTGTTCTCTTCACGGATGATGTGAAGGAGATGTGTTGCACTGCATGAGGCAAATGGTGGTCACACCAGATACTGATTGGTATCCCCCCCCAATAAAACAAAACTGCACCTTTCAGAGTGGCCTTTTATTGTGGGCAGTCTAAGGCACACCTGTGCACTAATCATGGTGTCTAATCAGCATCTTGATATGGCACACCTGTGAGGTGGGATGGATTATCTCAGCAAAGGAGAAGTGCTCACTATCACAGATTTAGACTGGTTTGTGAACAATATTTGAGGGAAATGGTGATACTGTGTATGTGGAAAAAGTTTTAGATCTTTGAGTTCATCTCATACAAAATGGGAGCAAAACCAAAAGTGTTGCGTTTATATTTTTGTTGAGTGTATATATATATATATATATATATATATATATATATATAATATAGACTAATTATTTATGGGTAATTATGGGGTAAAAACAACAAAAATGGTGACAAAGGTTAATTTCAGTTTGTACAAGGGTAAAACGTGAGCTCTAATTTTGGTAAAACAATGGTGAAAATTATTGGTTGAGTTAATAGCATTTTAAAAAGGAATAGTTTGCCCCATCTGTCATGCTTGGTTATCACGTTACAGGGTAACATATGTCACATGTCATAGAATCCAATTCACTCTTTCCAAAGAAGCTGTTAAAAAAGAAAACAACAACAACAACAAAAAAAAACAAAAAGCAGCACAATACACCCATTATGTGGATAAAAATAATTTCCAGTGAAAACATCGGTGGTTCTCAATTCTGGAGACCATAAAGTGCCTACTTAGTACTTCCCTCGCTTTAAAAACACACACTGAAAGAAATCAGATGTGTCTGTTGATCAGCTACCTCTTGACTAAGTATGACGGATACATTCAGCTAGTCAGGTGTTGGTGGGGCAGTAAGAGATGGCATAAATTTGTGCCCCATGCCTTGTCTGTGTTAAAGTGTTATTGATACATAAGAGTAGGAAAGCATATACAGTGAGGAAAATAAGTATTTCAACACCCTGCGGTTTTGCAAGTTCTCCCATTTAGAAATCATGGGGGGGTCTATAAAAGACACCTGTAAACACAATCAATCACACTTCAACCTGTCCACCATAGCCAAGACCAAAGAGTTGTCTAAGGACACCAGGGACAAAACTGTAGACCTGCACAAGGCTGGGATGGACTACAGGACAACAGGTAAGCAGCTTGGTAGAAGACAACAACTGTTATGATTATTTATTAGAAAGTGGAAGAAACACAAGATGACTGTCAATCTCCCTCAGTCTGGGATTCCATGCAAGATCTCACTTTGTGAGGTAAGGATGATTCTGAGAAAGTTCAGAACTACACAGGAGGACCTAGTCAATAACCTGAAGAGAGCTGGGACCACATTCACAAAGATTACATTAGTAACACATGATGCTGCCATGGTTTAAAATCCTGCAGGGCAGCAAGGTCCCCCTGCTCAAGCCAGCACATGTCCAGGCCCGTTTGAAGTTCACCAGTGACCATCTGGATGATCCAGAGGAGGCATGGGAGAAGGTCATGTGGTCAGATGAGACGAGAACAGAGCTTTTTGGAATCAACTCCACTTACCATGTTTAGAGGATGAGAACAATCTCAAGAAAACCATCCCAACCGTGAAGCATGGGGGTGGAAACATCATACTCTGGGGGTGCTCGTCTGCAAAGGGGACAGGACGACTGCACCGTATTGAAGGGAGGATGGATGAGGTCATGTATTGCGAGATTTTGGCAAACAACCTCCTTCCCTCAGTAAGAGCATTGAAGATGGGTCATGGCTGGGTCTTCCAGCATGACAATGA
This sequence comes from Thalassophryne amazonica, assembly GCF_902500255.1. NCBI lineage: Eukaryota > Metazoa > Chordata > Actinopteri > Batrachoidiformes > Batrachoididae > Thalassophryne > Thalassophryne amazonica. Next base: position 31,186,289 of record NC_047112.1, on the reverse strand, counting down.
CCCCAAACACACAGCCAGGGCAACGAAGGAGGGGCTCCGTAAGAAGCATTTCAAGGTCCTGGAGTGGCCTGGACAGTCTCCAGACCTGACCTCAATAGAAAATCTTTGGAGGGAGCTGAAACTCCAAAGCTGAAAGATCTGGAGAAGATCTGTATGGAGGAGTGGACCAAAATCCCTGTTGCAGTGTGTGCAAACCTGGTGAAAAACTACAGGAAACATTTGACCTCTGTAATTGTAAACAAAGGCTACTGTACCAAATATTAACATTGATTTTCACAGGTGTTCAAATACTTATTTGCAGCAGTAATATACAAATAAATTATTAAAAAAAAAAAATCATACATTGTGATTTTCAGATTTTTTTTAAGATTATGTCTCTCACAGTAGACATGCACCTAAGATGAAAATTTCAGACCCCTCCATGATTTCTAAGTGGGAGAACTTGCAAAACCACAGGGTGTTCAAATACTTATTTTCCTCACTATACACTGTACATACAATTAAACTGTCTCAATGTAATGTGTGTGTGTGTGTGTATGCGTGCGTGTTTACGAGTTATGGCGGTGACAAAGTTTTGTCTGTGACCTACTTTTACTCGGGTCACAAGGACACAGAGTGCACATGGGAAGACTCACCTCAGAGAGCATATATCCATTATGAAAGCCATACCTGGAAGCATTCACGAGTTATCTCGGTGACAAGGTTTTTGACCTTGAACTGCTTTTAAATATGGTCACAAATCGCTCATATGCGAATCTGTCCAATAATATAGCCCAGAGAGCCTGCGGGTCTGCTATGACAGCGATACTTCGATAACATCACATCTCAAGCGACAGGGTAGTCTGATGGATGCATAGACAGACACAACCCATTTTAATGTTCCCTTCAGGAGAGCGGGGGAATAAAACTAAACGAGCCAATAAGATTCAGCCTTGTTCTACCAGGTGAGCAATGCCATGTGCAGAATAACTGACAGTGTGGCCCTTTAAAAGTTCAGACTGCAAAATAGAGCCGGTCTCTGGCTCAGATCAGGCAGACCAGACACGCCTACCTTGTCTAATAATCTTTAATTGTGCTTCTGAGAAAGCTTTGCTGTCTGCTGCTTCCTCAACAGATTATTGATCATCTTGTGCTGAACAGTGAGCAAAGGCATAAACGCTGAGTGTACGTTCCAGTCCTTTTGTGGAGAATGGATGTTTGATTTCAGTGGACACCAAGGCCACTGACACATCATATTCTGTGTGTCTTCAGAGGCACATCTGTATTTTCAAACAAACGTTCTATGGCATGCACTGGGAAAGGAACAAAACAAACCACCAACAGCAAAATAATAAAATGGATGAGCACTTTCTATTCAGGAGCTGCACACCTCCCTATTACCGATTCTGCCATACCAACATCTTTTGCTGAATGTACTCAAAACACAGAGAGTGAGACCTTACCTGTACTTCAGTGCTGCGCTGTCTGATGGCCTCCTCTTTCTCCTTGATCTCCTCTTCAACCATGCTCTTCTCCCTAGGAGTCCAGCATAACAGACAGAAATATTTAGTCACCAGGGACAGAGACGACAGACACGGCTCTCCTAGTCCACCCAGTTGCTGCCAGTTTTTAGCCAAGTGGTTTTCAATGACCACTGTCGATTCTCCCTGCGCCACCATGGCCAACAACTAAAGCCACAACACCTCACTACAGACAGCTGCGACAAAATCTGGAGCTGGAGAAGAGAATAAGTATGAATACAGCCTTAATAGAGCGTTCCAGGATATCAAGGCTGAGGATTTACAGAGCTGGAGGAAGATTGACAGCACAAACGTGTACTTTCTCAGTCAAATGTGTGAGAGATGAGAAGTGAGAAACAGATGACTCCTTCAATGCTGCTGAGAGGAAGGGAGATGGGAGGGACTAGTGACGAGGCATCTGACAACATTGATCATTTATGCAGGGTTACTCATCCTCTCTACCTTTCTCATCCAGTCAGAGAGAGGGAGGCAGGAAGGGAAGAGCGTCAGCAATAAGGGGTATTATTACTTTTATATAACAACCGATACTTTTAAAAAATTGTATTTTTCTCAGATCATTAAGAGATATTTCAGAATCCCATTACTTGCCCAACATGTAACAATATTCAATTGGTTTCACAGATAGGCAACTTTTGCCTAACTGATTTCATTTTAAACAATCACTGGTTTCTCTGATTTTGTTCTTGAAAGATTAACTGATTAATAATGTAGCTGTCCATAATTTGTCTCAAGATTGACTGAGTCAATCACATAATACTTATAGTCAAACCAGAATATACTGAATCATATTCACATGTCCTCATTTATCTTATTTGGTGAGCTGATTCATGGGAATTTTTTTTCTTCTCTGCCTTCCATTTTGCAGGTAATCAGTAGGAGGTCCATCAAAAGCATGACAAGGAGCAGCTGGGACTTGGGCTGAACAACTAGTTGGTTTTAAATCAACATTACATACTGAACCAATGTGAGTATGAAATAAAGACAGCTAGTTATGATACACTTAATACATTTTGCAGTGCATGAGTTGGAAGGCTTAAACTCTCATGTTTATGGTTTTACAAATTTATGCTGTCCTCCTTGTGTGACAGTCAGACTCACCATTCAGAAATGGCATGAAGCACCTGTGTATATGGCCAGAAACACATGAAACCAGAGAAACATACTTGTGGTGTGGAAAAATGGCCTTCAATGAGTCAGAAGCAAAAATGGGCAATTTAACCCCAAAGAAAGTATCACTATGATGGTATGGGAGTGTTTCTGTTTTGAAATGACAGATGCACAACAAAATTAGGTGTTCAGGAAGGCCTGTCATAAAATAGTCACCACATCACAAGTTGATATCACAAACATTGACAATAGCATGGCTATTCTCAATAAAAAAAAATAATAACAAAATATCTATATTATAATATCCAAGTGGCCTCTGTGTGTCTGTGCGCGAGTGTGTATAGCTTCGATCACGCAAAATATCTATATTATAATAGCCAAGTGGCCTCTGTGTGTCTGCGCGCGAGCGTGTATAGCTTCGATCACGCAAAAATCGTGGAGCGCTAACATTTGCCATGCTTATGTATTTTGGGTCATGGACGAATGCTGTGAAAATGGAAAGTTGAGAGGACAAATGGTTTTGGAAAAATTAGCAATTTCAGCTAACCGATAAACAATGGGTGCTGTGCTGCAATGCACAATGGTACCTTGGGGTTTTGAGATTTTGTTATTGTGGTTTATGTTAGTTTAAACGTGTTGTTAGTGTTATTGATTTATTGTGTTTTTGTAGCTCAATCGGTTTTGTCAATTTAGATAAGTCTTATGTTGCTATTACCATAAATGACTCAAGTTTCATGTTGGTACCATAAATGAAATGTTTAGTGGTTTTAATGTCTTCAGCCACTGTCATTAAAACCACCTACTTACAGCAGCTGTGTGTGCGTGCGTGCAGCTAACTACTTTCTGGACTCATGCCATTCCAGTAGGGAGCAGTAAGTCATCTTTATATTAAAAGTATGAGTGTGGTGAGTGATTTTAAGTTCAATGTAAGTACATAATGTAATTGTAAAAATGTTAAAAATACATGGATGACACAAGAAAGTGAAAACACTTATTTCCATTGTGGTCCATTTAAAAATCAAATGACAAAATAGAAGTAGAAATAAAATAACAGTGTATATGACAAGAACCAAAACTATTTATAAATACATTAAGACAGTAAATTAACATAAAAATGACATAATTAACAGGAAATAAAAGGGTCGGGTTCTTCTAAAAATTGCTGAGGTCTAAGGTTCTAAAAACATTCTGGACTCACATGCCATTCCAACTCACACAAACGTTGCTTAATTTGTTACCACAAAAATGTCAGCGACGTATTTTATAAACACTACCCAATCTAGAGCCTGTGGATCCCCATGGGTAACATGCGAGTATGTGTATATAAGCCAACTGAACGGAGTAATAATCTAGCCTCACAGTGAAGCAGCACCAGGGAAGGATTTTCTTAGAAACAAGACATGAAATTTCAGCTACAGTTTGCCAGAAGGCACATTTTCTGTTTCGCGCCACCATGAAGCTTTGACTAGTGATGCAACAGGCAAATGTTGCAGGATGCAGTTCCTAAACCACAAAACCCTATAACCCCCTTCAGAAATGTCATGGGTGTGTTTTCTTTCACTAGTTACTCAGATTTTCAGTACATCCTACTCCGGACAGAATAACCGTATGATACAATTTATACTTCTTAATGATTGATCTAGGCTCATATTGGCCTGTACAACCACAAGAGGTGCTGCTCAATCAGTTTGGAAAAATAACGGGGATATATTTACTCATGTCAGTCATGATCGATGGATGCTGGATAGATTGATCTAAAGGAAGTCCAGCAGTACTCTGACATCTCTAAAGAAATATGGCCAGTAAAGTGATTATTTGTCTTAACACACAAACTTATAATGAGTTTGAGATAAACAAAAAAAATTATTCACAATTTGTTAATCTCCAGTATACATAAAGTAAATCTTGATCATTTCATTAAATGACACTGTAATAGTGTAAAAGCACAAAATAAAAAAAAATAAATAAATAAAAAATTGTCACTGTCCAAACCCTGTCACACCTTGATGAATTAGCCAGCATGTGCCGACCATATTAAAAATGCTGGCGTATGTCTAATATAAGTTAAGTGCACATTGAAGCATGCCAATATACTCGTACGTCCTAATACGCAGAGTACCTCAAAAAATTTTGGGCATGCACAATATGTTCGACATATGCCAACATATGACTCATGTGTCCCGCACATGCGGGACATAAGTTGTAGGTAAGTTAAGCCTTTGTGCCACCAAATAATAAAGCCATGAATAATGAGCCACATATGGATTTGTCAGAAATTGGATCATTATTCGAATAATGATCCAATATAATGTTATAATGTTCGTCCCTTATTTTCTGCAAAATCGCTCTTTTGCGCACTCGCGTTCTGTGTAAATCCTCATCTTCATTTTGCCACTGGTGATCCAACTTTTTACTTTGTGTTCATCCGTTATGGTCTGCAAAATCGCTCTTTTGCGCACTGGTGTTCTGTGTAAATGTTTGTCTTGAGTGCGAGTCATTGCGCCAGTGCACACACAGCAGAGCTCATCTGATCCATTATAACAAGATGTTAAATCTATCACAAACATACTTTTATAGCTGCTTATAAAGAAGGAATGAACATGCAACTGTTTTACCAAGCTATTACAATATAAACATTACAAATAATTACCTTTTAGAGTGTTCCAAATACATTCTCCATCTCATGCAGCACATGAAATAAAGGGGGGGGGGGGGGAGTCCAGATAAAACAGTACTCTGTGATTCCAGAAGCAATTAGAGGTGTTTTCAACTGCAAAACTCTGACAAAAAATGGTTAATTAGCTATAAAATAATTATTTTATATACAGCGTCCAATGCACAAAGCAGATGGGATTGTCATGATGAAGTGCGCCAGAGGGCAGAGCCAAAATAGCCTGTCCTCATAGCCACCAGGTGCTTGGAAAATGGGCTTTTAACAGCGCTGTCCTCACCACAAACATGCCTCTAACATCCTCGTAGTACCCCGTATACAAACTGCCCCACGCCATTGTTGCTAAATTTTGAACTTCTTGAAATTAGCAGCACGCTCAGAGATGAGCCTCGCTAGCCACTATTCCCCCACGTTTGTTGAGTAACTGGACTCCTACCAAAAAAAAACCCATGATATGTGGGTCATTATTCATCATTCATTATTCGATGGGACCAGGGGTTTATGCAGTTGTTGACACACGTTTCTTGTAAGTTACTCATAAGTCAAAATACATCCATTAATACTGTGCATTGATTGGCTGAAAGCTGCAGTGCTCATGCAAACAGAACATTTCAAATATTAAAACCATTCACATACGGAGTAAATATAATGTCTTAATCTTACCTTTCACACGCCGAGTAAATATAAAGTCTCAAACTGTTCTTTCCGCATGATTCATCAACACAGCCTGATGAAAACATATCCACATAAAGCAACCTGATTTTAGTTCCTTGTTGCGGCTGGAAACGTAGCATTTTAAAGCAAGTTGCTCTGTGGTTTTTCTACTCCAAGTGCGTTTCTCAGCCTGAGGATGCCGGTGTCATACGGGGGAAACCAATCAGACAGCGACATTGGTGCACTGAAAGAGTCAGAGCAATTCATTCATGTCAACGTTTACCACAGCCATCAGTTAATTCTTCAGCATTTTGCACATGATGAAAACAAATCTCATGATCCACCAAGACAAAAATAAAATCATGCTAAATTACTCTGTTTTGCCTCCATGTAGAGCGGAGATGCTGCACAACAGTATATACATGCTCGGTGATGTGCTAGTCAATATTTAAGTGTTCCACCTGCCAAACAAAAGGGTTCCGCCAGTGGTAGAAATGCAAACCAAACTTAACTGTTCCGACCCACACTACACCGTGTAGTACCGACCCAAACCAGTTGGTGGAAACGGGACTGTCATCATACGCTGCCTAAATCGTCAAGCTGTGACAGCTGTGACAGTTACAAAAACGCATCATCTTTTCAAACTTGTCTTCCTCTCAATCCACTGCACCTATCAGCAGCTGGTTATCTGGGCTCAGAAAAGCGTGCACTCTTTCACTTCTCACTCTTAGCTTTTAAGAATAGGGAAGTTAAAACATAAAACAGGTACTTTTATACAGTGTGTAACTTGTATTCATATAAATAATGTCTTACAAAAACCAAAATAGGTTTATAAAGTAAGAATTTGAGGTCAGAAAAATTGGGATCTTCAAAATCAAATGATTCAAAGTCGCACTAACATTGCTTGTGCAAATAATGCAAAGTGAATCAGTGCCTCCTCCACTCAATATATAAAGTGAAAGTAGTCATTTTTCACAGTTTGTAACATTACTGTAAAATGAATGCTTTGTTTCAGTTCTTGTCTGGTCTTCAGTCATGAAATGTACTGCCATTTACAACACCAAATCAGAAAAGGTTGGGACAGTACAGAGAAAGAGGGAAAAAAGTGATTCTTACATTTACTATAATTTTTTATTTCATTGTAGAGACCATATGAATCCAGGACATTTTCTGTTTGTTTTTTTTCTAGTCAACTTCTTTTCAGTTATTAACATACATCCATTTAATCCTACAACACAGTCCAAAATAAAGTTGGAATGCTAAAGAATTTATCACTTTGTAAAGTTGTCATTCCTTCACATGACACTTAAAAGATGTTTTGGAATTGAGAATACAAGCAATGAAGTGTTTCAGGTGTTATTTTGGGCCATTCTCCTTGCAAATACATCTTATGTGTGGTTCACACGGTAAGATAATTATGCTGATTGTTGACCCGATCTTCCCCTTCCAACAATCTTAAGCCCCTTTCACACCGGGCCCACTTCGAGTTGCATCGTACAGCGTCATGACAACAGAATAGTGCGAGGGACGCAAAGGACGAAGTGAATCGAACGCCAACAATTAAACATGATTAATCTTTTCTGCGTCGAGCACAGGACGTAGAAATAAAGTGGTTTCAACGTAAGTAAGAGCAACGCGACAGTAGTCAACGTGACTGGAGCCACACCCTCACAATACAATGTTAACCGATTTATGATTCCTGCTGTGTTCTATTGTTCCCGAAGTATAAATCACGCAGGATTGTTTTTATACCGTGTACACAATGCAGTAAAAACTACACGCTCAAAAAGAGCACAGAAAACAAAACAAAAAATGCTGACTGCAGCTGCAGCTCCTCGCTCTTAAATTCTCTCACAACTGTGTTTAAATAAAGTCCATAAAAGTCCTGCTCACAGACTGATTGCCAGAGACAGGACATGTCCACATCAAGTATAACTCCAGACATTTCCACATTTACTCACGGATGGTTCATTCCCACGCAGCTCGCGGTCAAAGGAAGAAAGATAAACTATAACAGAACTCAGAGCGCAGACCTGCAGTTCAGCACAAGAACAAATAGAAACTAGAAGAGAAATCTGAGTGCACAGTCTGGCTTCAGCCAAACTGTGCACTCAGATTTCTCTGTGCAGAGGACCTGCAGGTTGCGTCCTCACCTCCTCTCTGCCCCCTACTGCGCGCACCTGACGCAGACATTCCTGTGTCATCATGACGCCACATGAAGCAACTCGAAGCAGACCCGGTGTGAAAGTATCAGATATTCCTTTTGTGCGTGGCGTGTTAAGAGTGCTCTTGTCTGCCTGGAAGGACATCGGGACCACTGAGACGTTAAGTCATGAATATTCAATATTTTGGATTGTCTTGGCCTCGATGCCCCAGCATGTGGGGTGTGCCCTGAGCACAAACGAGCATGCAGCCTGTTGAATGTGGTGTGTAGCCAACCAGAAAGCGAGGTGACAGAAGCACAGAGGGGATCAAAACTGTTTACTTCCAAGTCGTGTTTGATTTCAAGAGGTTTTGCGAGATTTCCCATCTGACCAGGGAATGTTAGTGAGTGAAATCTGTTCGTGTGTGGCGTGTTGTCTTTACCATGTGGCTGCACACCACATACTGTATGATCAAAACTGTTACATGATTTTTTTTTTTTTAATCGCCATGTGTGGGGTCTCAGGTATTGAAAACCTACCAGCAATTTTAAAATCTTGCCATGTGAATCAGGCATTAAGGAGTACAACAGCACAGGTTGTCATAACATTTTTGTTTCGAAATTGTCCACACATTCTCTATTGGGGAGAGGTCAAGAGCAGTATCTGTATCCTGTCCTTCCATAGCCGTGGCTTTGTCATGTATGTAGAACTGTAGTTTTGCATTGTGTAATTGAAAAATGCAGGTACGGCCCTCGAAAACATTTTGTCTTGAAGGACGTATATGTTGCTCTAAAATCTCCATGTCATAATTCCAGGGTCTGTCATTGTGTGTCAGTTGTCTCAGCAAAGATGATTGCCACAACCCAAAACCATGACAGATGTTGTCTTTAGTACTTCTTGCTGATAAGTCTGGATGGTCTGTTTTTGTGTCTGGATTGGAACACATAGCATCCATTTCTTACAAAAAAAACAAACAAAAACAAAAAACATCTGAATTACAGATTCACAAAAAAATTTCCACTGTGAGATGGTCCAACCCTGGACAGGGTGCCAGTCTATCGCAGGGCCAAAGATAGACAAACAGTCTTCCTTACACCTACAGTTAATTTAGAGGCACCAATTCACCTAAACTAGTCTTTGGAAGTGGGAGGAAACCAGAGCATCCAGAGGGACCCGCACAGACACAGGGAGAACATGCAAACTCCACACAGAAAGGCCCAGGCGTGAAGTGATCCCACAACCTTCTTGCTATAAGGCAACAGTGCTAACCACTAATCCACCATGCCAACAACCAATGCCGTCAATGCTTCCTTTCCCACTAGCTTCACAGCAGTAAATTACACTTGCAGCATGGCAAACCACTCCTCAGCAAATAGTCAACAGATCTATTTTTGACAGATGTCGGTGCTGGAACGCAACTGAATGGCCAATCAGACCATCAGTTATAACACTATCATTCCTTGTGATCATGAATGTCAACACCACAGTGCATTTACCATTACAGATGTTAAAATAAAAAAGAAAATAATAATAATAATAAGGAAAACTTGGTGGAATATGAAAGACAAGGATCGAGATCACATGCCAGCAATTAGCAACACGGGTTATGCCTCGTTCACACTGCATGCAATGCGACGCCACAAATTCGCATCCCTTGCCTGACGATGGACACGGCACCATCGCCGGTGTGTCGCTCTGCTTGAGCCGGGTTCACACGACGAATTTGTGGCCACGTGACGCCACAAATTCATCATTTGCTGCAGGAGCAGGGTCTGGATAACGGCCGCTTTCAGTGGTACTTCCGCCTCTCCAGGACCCAGTTTGAGGAACTCCTGTCCCATTTGCGCGCGCACATTTGAACAATTAAAAAAAAAAAAACTGGCTGCTGCTCACTCTCCCCTCAAACCCTGTCATTTATGTGTTATAAACCAGTCACCATTTGTTTTATTATACATCTGTGTAGTTAATAAATAAAATAATCTTCACGGCCGATTCGTTCGCGTGCACACGTGGGAAAAAAAAGCCTGCTGCGGTGCTGCTGCTCACTCTCCCCTCAAACTCTGTTATAATTGTGAAATAAAGGAAAAAGGGACATAAGTCCTGCTCACAGGCTGGCTGCCAGAGACAGGACATGTCCACATCAAGTATAAACTCCAGACATCTCCGCGTCACTACATATCCAGTCCCTGCTTGGTCATCGCAACACGACAAGATGAAAAAGTTCAGATTTTTCAACTTGGGGAGGAGGGCGCCGCGACATCACGCCACAAACGTGCCAATCACTCACAATCGCTTCATTCGCATTGTTTCATTTGTGTACATCGCATCGCGTCGCATTGCGTGGCTTGAACTTTTGTGGCGCCACAACGCGTCCTTCCATAGGGATTACATGGCAACCTGTCACCGCCGTCGCTGGCGTGTCGTCCGGTGTCCTGCAGCCATAGAGTCTTGGGCTGCTGCACGTCAGCGCAGGATGTCTCATTTTGGGAGGAAAAAACATTTTGATCGATTGCAGTTTATGGTTTGTATTACAACGTTTGGAAAGATGTGTCATTTGATTTAAACGGCGATTCGCTTTGAAGTTATTAATTCTGACCAGACTCTAGACTCAGCAGAGAGCAACACAGCATCTGGAGCAAAGGAACGGAGGACGAGTCTCGTTTCTTTCTCGCAACAAGACAGGAGTCCCAATTAGTCACTTTAGCTTGCATGTTCATTTCAGGAGCTCAGCTGCGTGTCGAGTCAGGAGCTGTGTGTCAGAGAGCGAGCTGCAAAAAGTTTGTACCCGAGTTGTTGTGCCTCAGAGGTGGTGTCAGTTGCCATCTGCCATGCCGGTGTTTGCCAACCCGGACAGTGGGAATACCACCTCAACCGGCAACTTAGCCCCGCGACTGGACAGCAACAACGTCCGAGGCCCACCCAACGTGGTGAATTCATTGAAGCCGCGCGTCATGAGTGCCGCTTCCCCGAGGCCTCGTGCAGCCACCGCGGATCCATCGCGGCACCAGCACAGCACAGATCGATCCCGGTGACCAACAACGCAGGCTGTTAACATCGGCGATCGCCAAGCAGCCCACAAGCCGACCATGGGGCCTAAGAAGGTTCTGATGGCGGAGGAAGGTGACGATATTAAAAAATCTCTGGACTTTCTATCAGAGGAGATTTCTGTTGCGAAGCAGCAACAGAAATCAATCATGGATCTGGTGGAGGAGGTGAAGTTACATTAAGGTTCCAGAACGCTGAGAAAGACCGGCGTCTGGTGCAGCTGGAAAATAGAGTGGCTGAATTGGAGCAGTACACCAGAATTAACAATGTCATCATCACCGGTCTTCACATCAAACCACGGTCCTACGCACGGGTGGTAACAGATGAGAGCGGAGGGGAGCCCAGTGAACAGGAGGTCAGCTCTGTGGAAAAACAGGTTGCTGATTTTCTCCTATCTAAAGGTATAGAAATGGATTTAAATAACATTGAAGCATGCCACCCTTTGCCCCGGAGAAATGACGGTGATAAACGAACCGCCATCATGAGATTCATCAACAGAAATCACAAAACAGCACTGTTAAAACAAGGAAGAAAACTGAAAGGGACAAACGTATTCATCAATGAACATCTCACCAAACGGAACGCTGACATCGCCAGGAAAGCACGTTTCTTAAAGAAACAGGGAAAAATCCAGCACACATGGACTTCAAACTGTAAAATATTCATCAAACTGAACGGATCACCAGAACAAGCAAAAGTTATGGCAATAAGGAACATCAAGGGGTTGGACAAATATGAACAATAGGTATGAGGACTCAAACACAACACAGCATCATGAAGCAGACTGGAGCAACCCACTCATCAACATCATCTACACCCGGAGCCAAGAGAGACATAATGACTAAGGATAATGATCTGTTTATTTCTGCCCAGGAGCTCTATCTAGATACATTTAATTATAATAATTCTGCTAGCCCCTTCGAATCTGAAAATGATCCTGATACCTTTTTCAGTGAGAATATTGTGAGACAGTGCAAATATTTTACAGAACAATAATTCAAAAATTATAAAATCAATGATGAAAATTTTTCAATTATACATTTCAACAGCAGAAGTCTTTCTTGTAATCTGTCCACTATTAATGACTGTTTGAAAACATCCAAAAAAGTTTTTCAGTTATTGCAATTTCAGAAACATGGTTAAATGAGGATAATAAAGATCTGGTATATTTTGATGGTTATGAATTGTTCCTGGTTAATAGGCAGACGAGAAGGGGCGGAGGCGTTGCATTATACGTATGTAAGGTCAGATGACAACTGTAAACTCATTAACAACATGTCATTTACAGTGGACAACATTATGGAATGTGTTATCGTAGAAATTACATTAATAAACTCCAAAAACATAGTTGTTAGTTGTATTTACAGTGCTCCTGGAACAAATATTGACACCTTTGAAGACGTTATCTTAGGAATGTACAACAAAATCAACAGAAATAAGCATTTTTTTGTCTGTGGAGATTTCAATATAGATTTTTTTAAACCCTCAAGATCATGTACAAATCACCTCATTTATAAACACCTTGTACTGTTTAGGACTGTTTCCAACCATCATTCATCCTAGCAGAATAACTATGGACTCAACAACTCTCATTGACAATATTTTAACCAACGCTATAGTCGGTCCCCCACTATGACTTAGTGGGGGACTACTGGTCAGTGATATCAGTGATCACTTGCCAGTTTACTCAGTCTTTGCATTGGAGGGTTGTTGTAAGTATCGAAGCAATACCAAATTCATAAGTAGAAAAGTAACACCTGAAACAACTGAAAATTTAAGGGAGGATTTATCAAGTCAGAACTGGTCAGATGTTTTTGTTGATGATGTTGACAGGTCATATGATGCTTTCATTTCCATTTTTTGTATAATAAACACTGTCCATTTGTTGACAAAATATACAAAAATCAATACAGCAATAAACCATGGATAACTAAGGGGCTTCAGAGGGCATGTAAAAAGAAAAACTTACTATATAAACAATTCATAAAACTACAAACTAAGGAAGCTGAAAGTAAGTATAAAACATATAATCAATATCATGAGACTCAGTAAAAAAAGATATTATAGTGAGTTACTTGTCAAAAATAGAAATAACATCAAAAACACATGGAACATATTAAATGAAATAGTAAAAAAGAATAGAGTAACTAGAGATTATCCTTCATTTTTTCAGAGTAACAACTACATCACGATTGATAAGTAAAATTGATTCATCAACTAATAACTTCTGGGTAAATAATTCATCATTTAACAAATCTGTTTCAATGTTCACTGGCGGTACTCACGAAAGGGAAATACTTGATCTGGTTCATGGTTCAAAAAGTAAGAAATCGACTGATTTTAATCATTTGGATATGGCTTTATTAAAAAAAAGTTATTGATTGTATAGTAAAACTGTTCAATTACATTTGCAATATCAAATCAAATCAATTTTATTTATATAGCGCCAAATCACAACAAACAGTTGCCCCAAGGTGCTTTATATTGTAAGGCAAAGCCATACAATAATTACGGAAAAACCCCAACGGTCAAAACGACCCCCTGTGAGCAAGCACTTGGCGACAGTGGGAAGGAAAAACTCCCTTTTAACAGGAAGAAACCTCCAGCAGAACCAGGCTCAGGGAGGGGCAGTCTTCTGCTGGGACTGGTTGGGGCTGAGGGAGAGAACCAGGAAAAAGACATGCTGTGGAGGGGAGCAGAGATCAATCACTAATGATTAAATGCAGAGTGGTGCATACAGAGCAAAAAGAGGTGAATAAAAAGAAATACTCAGTGCATCATGGGAACCCCCCAGCAGTCTAAGTCTATAGCAGTATAACTAAGGGATGGTTCAGGGTCACCTGATCCAGCCCTAACTATAAGCTTTAGCAAAAAGGAAAGTTTTAAGCCTAATCTTAAAAGTAGAGAGGGTGTCTGTCTCCCTGATCAGAATTGGGAGCTAGTTCCACAGGAGAGGAGCCTGAAAGCTGAAGGCTCTGCCTCCCATTCTACTCTTACAAACCCTAGGAACTACAAGTAAGCAGTCTGAGAGCGAAGCGCTCTATTGGGGTGATATGGTACTATGAGGTCCCGAAGATAAGATGGGACCTGATTATTCAAAACCTTATAAGTAAGAAGAAGAATTTTAAATTCTATTCTAGAATTAACAGGAAGCCAATGAAGAGAGGCCAATATGGGTGAAATATGCTCTCTCCTTCTAGTCCCCGTCAGTACTCTAGCTGCAGCATTTTGAATTAACTGAAGGCTTTTCAGGGAACTTTTAGGACAACCTGATAATAATGAATTACAATAGTCCAGCCTAGAGGAAATAAATGCATGAATTAGTTTTTCAGCATCACTCTGAGACAAGACCTGTCTAATTTTAGAGATATTGCACAAATGCAAAAAAGCAGTCCTACATATTTGCTTAATATGCGCACTGAAGGACATATCCTGATCAAAAGCGACTCCAAGATTTCTCACAATATTACTAGAGGTCAGGGTAATGCCATCCAGAGTAAGGATCTGGTTAGACACCATGTTTCTAAGATTTGTGGGGCCAAGTACAATAACTTCAGTTTTATCTGAGTTTAAAAGCAGGAAATTAGAGGTCATCCATGTCTTTATGTCTGTAAGACAATCCTACAGTTTAGCTAATTGGTGTGTGTCCTCTGGCTTCATGGATAGATAAAGCTGGGTATCATCTGCGTAAGTAGGTAGCTACTCTGCCCTGTGTTGGTATATGGCATTGGAGAACATAAAGAAGGAATCATATCCTTAAACCTAGTTACAGCGCTTTCTGAAAGACTTCTACTGTAATGAAACTTATTCTCCACTGCTGGGTAGTCCATCAGAGTAAATGTAAATGTTAAGAAATGATCAGACAGAAGGGGGTTTTCAGGGAATACTGTTAAGTCTTCAATTTCCATAAAATAAGTCAGAAGAAGATCTAAGGTATGATTAAAGTGGTGGGTGGACTCATTTACATTTTGAGCAAAGCCAATTGAGTCTAATAATAGATTAAATGCAGTGTTGAGACTGTCATTCTCAGCATCTGTGTGGATGTTAAAATCATCCACTATAAATATCTTATCTGAGCTAAGCACTAAGTCAGACAAAAGGTCTGAAAATTCACAGAGAAACTCACAGTAACGACCAGGTGGACGACAGATAACAACAAATAAAACTGTTTTTTGGGACTTCCAATTTGGATGGACAAGACTAAGAGTCAAGCTTTCAAATGAATTAAAGCTCTGTCTGGGTTTTTGATTCATTAATAAGCTGGAGTGAAAGATTGCTGCTAATCCTCCGCCTCGGCCCGTGCTACGAGCGTTCTGGCAGTTAGTGTGACTCGGGGATGTTGACTCATTTAAACTAACATATTCATCCTGCTGTAACCAGGCCTCTGTAAGGCAGAATCAATCAATATGTTGATCAATTATTATATCATTTACTAACAGGGACTTAGAAGAGAGAGACCTAATGTTTAATAGACCACATTTAACTGTTTTAGTCTGTGGTGCAGTTGAAGGTGCTATATTATTTTTTATTTTTGAATTTTTATGCTTAAATAGATTTTTGCTGGTTATTGGTGGTCTGGGAGCAGACACCGTCTCTACGGGGATGGGGTAATGAGGGGATGGATTTAATAAAATTGGCCAGATTTCTAGAAATGAGAGCTGCTCCATCCAAAGTGGGATGGACGCCGTCTCTCCTAACAAGACCAGGTTTTTCCCAGAAGCTTTGCCAATTATCTATGAAGCCCACCTCATTTTTTGGACACCACTCAGACAGCCAGCAATTCAAGAAGAACATGCGGCTAAACATGTCACTCCCGGTCCGATTGGGGAGGGGCCCAGAGAAAACTACAGAGTCCGACATTGTTTGTCAGACTCTGTAGTTTTATACTCTGTAGTTATTTACCAGTACTTAGTGACAATATGTCACTAAGTCCTGGTAAATTTCCTTCTCAAATGAAAATAGCCAAAGTAATTCCTCTGTTTAAAACTGGTGACAAACACACATGTTCTAATTATAGACCTATATCACTCCTGCCACAATTTTCCAAAATTTTGGAAAAAATATTTGCTAAAAGATTAAATGATTATTTACTGAAGCATAACATCATTTGTGAAGAACAATATGGATTCAGGAGGTCTCGAACTACATCACAGGCTTTGATGGACTTTGTGGAAAGTATAGCAACTGCAATTGACAATAAACAATACACAGTAGGTGTTTTTTTTTTGTTTTGTTTTTTATTTACAGAAAGCGTTTGACACAATTAACCATGGAATACTATTAACTAAACTGCAGAAATACGGAATCAGAGGTCTGGCATATGAATGGATAACTAGTTATTTACAAGGCAGATTTCAGTATGTTCAATTCAATAATACAAATTCTGAACTCAGGAAAGTCACACGTGGGGTGCCGCAGGGCTCAGTGCTGGGTCCTTTGTTGTTTATACTCTATATAAATGATATAAGTTGGGTGTCGAGTTCACTGAGATGTGTCCTTTTTGCGGATGATACAACTGTGTTTTGTAGCTGTGAAAATCTTGAACAGCTTCTGGACATAGTGGAGAAAGAACTGGAAAAATTTAAGGTTTGGTTTGATGCTAATAAGGTGTCACTCAACCTTGGGAAAACCAAATGTATTATATTTGGAAATAAACAGGCACCCAAATGTAAAAATTTAACTATAAACAGTAAGGAAATTGAGTTAGTAACAGAGAATAAATTTCTATGTGTTATAATTGATAATAAACTTAACTGGAAACCACATATAAATTATGTCAAATCAAAATTGTCAAAAACTATAGCCATTTTGTATAAAGCCAAAGACATACTGCCACAAGAAGCGTTACTTACTTTATATCATTCTCTGATGGTACCATATATGACATATTGTGTTGAGTCGTGGGGAAACACTTACAAATCAAACACCAATCCAATATTCCTTATGCAAAAACGAGCCATACGAATCATCTGCACTAAACATTATCGTGAACCAACTCATTCTCTATTTGTGTCTTTATATTTATTAAAATTCATAGATTTGGTCGATTACATTACAATTCAAACTTTGTTTCGAGCAAAAAAACCAAGCCTTACCGAGACATGTCCAGAGTCTGTTCAGATTGAGGGAATCCAGTTATAGTTTAAGAGGCTGTGCAATTTTTATGAAACCACCAGTAAGAACAAATGTAAAGGGTTTTTGTGTGTGTGTGGTTGGGGTGAAGAAATGGAACGAATGTTCAACAGAGGTTAGAATGAGTGGTACCTTACTAAGATTTAAGAAACTATAGTAAAACTACGTACATACGTACATAGGTAAAACTACTCAAAAAGAACATCATGTCTAGGTATCATAAAGAAGCAAATATAATTTGATTTATAGGGAATGTTCAATTTATAAGTGGGACTTATTGTAAATTTGAATACATTTATGCGTACGTATTCGTACATACGTACATGCTTACGTACGTGCTTATTCCTTACCACTGTTGCTCTGGGGGTTGGTAAGGTTAGACCTGACCTGTGTGAAGCGCTTTGAGGCAACCCTGTTGTGATTTGGTGCTATATAAATGAAAATAAGTTGAAGATGTAAGGTGTATATATATATGTGTGTGTGTGTGTGTGTGTGTAAAGTATATATGTATGTATATAGGTATATATGGCACGGCTCAAGCAAAGGGTAACCCCAAGAGCCTGGTCTGCTTGAGGTTTCTTCCTTATAGGGAGTTTTTCCTCACCACAGTTGCCTAGTGCTTGCTCTGGGGGTTGGTAAGGTTAGTCCTTACTTGCGTAAAGTGCCTTGAGTTGACTTTCTTATGATCTGGTACTATATAAATATAAGTGAATAGTATATTGATGTGTATGTCTGTGTTGACATGTAGTAGTGAATTTGTATTTATGTAAATATGACTGATTAGAATTGATAGACATGTACTAGCAGGGGTGGGCGCTGATAAGCTTTGCTTCAACCCACACCCTTTCGGACTCACTAGTTTTGTTTATGAGTTTGTGGAATTGTTCATTTTTTCTATTTGAATATTTTGTGTGCTGAATAAAAAAAAATAAATAAAAAAAAGTATATCTCTTTAAAAGTAAAGTAAAGTAAGTGTGAACACAGCATTATTGTTCAGGATTGCACAAATGTCTGTCCATCAGTATATTTTGGTCTGCGACCAGATAACAGGTGAGATCTAACGGACAAAACGTTATGTCCCCACAGGGGTGGAACACCACAATAGACAAAAGATTGGAATTTAGTTTCTATATTAAATTTTAAAAAGGGAACTCTGGGGCCTTGGCAGGGGTATGTGTGCCACAAACAGCCTTCATTGTGACTTTAATGACAGGGTAATCCATAAAATAAATGTCATGCAACTGACCTCATTAGATCACGTGAAGTGTTGTATTGGTGGACAAAGATTTTCTGTATTTAGTGTCACAAGAAAATCATTAATCCTGTTCTTTAACATTCTGTAAACCTTAAGGCTCGAACACCACATGGTGAGTTCATGTTCAGCATGTGGACACAATCAGTGTGGAAAAAAGGAGGGTATTTCATTCCACAGATTACAGTCAGATCCAGAAAATTGAAGGATTTTTTTTTTTATGAGCAGCAGCTTGCCCCCATTGTGTGTTATTGCAGCGTGCTTATGAAACAGAGCAAGACTGATGCTGTCAGAAACAAATACTGTTTCATAGTGAAAAGCATGCTGGGTGAACTGACATTTATTTCTGCTAAATATTTTGTTTCCACATTTGTTTCAATATTGACGACTACTTTCTTAAAGAAAACAACAGAAAAAGTACCTGTGTATGTTTCAGAGGGACCGGCTGTAATGTGTATCTGTTCGACTGAATCAGCGGCACCAATAATTTTGTGGCAGCGGGCGGCCACTACGAAATTCAGTAATTCAGTATTCACAAGATATCTTAATCTAACAAAGTAAATACTTATTAACCTTCCATATTATTTTTAATTATTACAGACATTGACATTTTTATGTTTCTTGATGAAGCATGTCATATCTGTCTATTTTATATCAGATCCGAGCACGGGCTCTAGTTTGGGTAGTGTTTATAAAATAAATGGCTGACATTTTTCAAGGATGGTAATAAATTGTGCAAAGTTTCTATAATGAGTTGGAACAGCGCGAGTCCAGAATGTTTTTAGAACCTTAGACCACAACAGTTTTAAGAAATCAACCCTTTTATTTCATGTTAATTAAGTCATTTTGTAATGTTAATTTACTCTTAATGTATTTATAAATTGTTTAGGTTCTTGTTATCATATACACACTATTATTATCATCACCATCATCATCAGTATTATTATTACTTCTATTTTGTCATTTGATTTTTAAATGGACCATAACGGAAATCAGCGTTTTCACTTTCTTCTGTTATCCATTGACCACCTCTGACTGGGGGATCCAGAGGCGTTCCCACACCAGTGTGGAGATATAATCTCTCCACCTGGTCCTGGATCTTCCCCGGGCTCTCCTCGCCGATGGACGTGCCTGGAACACCTCCCTAGGGAGGCGCCCAGGGGGCATCCTTAACAGGTGCCCGAACCACCTCAGTTGGCTCCTTTCAATGCAAAGGAACAGCGGCTCGACTCTGAGCTCCCCACGGATGACCGAGCTTCTCGCCCTATCTCCAAGGGAGACGCCAGCCACCCTCCTAGGGAAGCCCATTTCGGCCACTTGTACTGGTGATCTAGTTCTTTCGGTCATGACCCAACTCTCATGACCATAGCTGAGAGTAGGAATGAAGACAGACCAGTAGATTTCATCACAACAGCACAGCAGAACGAATGCAATACCGCCACTGCTGCGTCGATTCTCCGGCAAACTTACTAAATAAAATTATGCATGCACGTTACTGCCCCCTGCTGGAATGGCACGTGAGTCCAGAATGTAATTATCAACATCCATTGTTCAGTGTTATTAGCTAATATCTGTACTTTTGTCCAAAAATATTAGTCCTATTAATGTTCCGTTTAGGCGGCGTTAATCCTTGATCCAAAATACATAAGCCTACCAAACAGCAAATGTCAGCTCTCCCCAGTCTGTCCATGATCGAAGTTAATCACACGGTGCTGGTATAAGGTCCACTGGCGAGGAGAGGGCGCCAGTGGACCTCAGTCTGCAGTTCATCTCCACCTTAAAGACACTAACCACACGTTTGAGGACAAGGAAGTTAAAATCTTAGCCAGAGAGAAGAAATGGTTTGAGAGAGGGGTCAAGGAGGCATTCTATGTTAAACAGTTGAAACCCAGCCTTAACCGGGGAGGGGGTCTGAGACACGTTTTGTCCCCTGTTTACAATGGGGTACTCAGGTTGAAGCAGTTTCAGTGTTTTGTTCATGGTAATGAGTCATTCACGTCATCAGGAGAGTCGTCAAGGGAGCCATCAGGAGAGGCGTCCGTCCCATCATTAGGAGGGACAGCTACCCTGTCATTAGGAGGGTGCTAACTAGAGCACAACAGTTGCTAATTAGAGCTATTGTTTAGTCACTAGCCTATAGCAGTCTGCCTCTCGGTAGGAGGGGTCTGGTTAGGTTTAAAACTCCAGCTTTTGTGGCTTCTGTTTATTCTTCTCTACAAGAGTCAAGACAGAAGTCAGACTACCAGAGCAAGAATTTTAGCTGAGGAAGCTTCTGCGATTTGAAGCAAAACGTCCTCGCGTCAAGCAGCCCAGTCCAGTCGAAGATTCAAGCTTCTCTACTATGGAAACCACCTGGACAACTGAGAGCCTACACAGAAACATGCATTCTATTTGCCACTTCACATGAGTTGGTTACAACACAGCAGGAGGACAATCCCATCACTGCCTTTTAATGAGTCCAGAAATGAAAGCCTACCTTTGGAGTTCAACAATCTCATTGCTGAGAGAGTCCAGCTCCTTGATGGCAGAGAAGTCAGCTGCAAGGTTTGCCAAGTTGTTCTGCAGACAACAAAAATGCTGATTAGTCTTTATTAGGGATGTCCCGATCAGGTTTTTTTGGCCCCGATCCGATTCATCTGATTTCGAGTATCTGCCGATACCGAGTCCCGATCCAACACTTTAAAAAACTGAATGAACAATGAACAAATGCTAAATATATAATAATTTCATTTTAATCACCTTATTTTATTATTTATCAATTAAACAGTGCACTTCTCCTTGAGGTAGCTTGAACGATCAAGTAATAATCTACCAGACTTAAAAAATGTACAAATTTCCATGTTATTTTATTTGTCTAAAAATAAATGTCCAAGGTTCTGTATGTTAAACAAGAAATTATCGAATATGAAATAAGAGGTGGTTTTAATTTATAGATGAAAGGTTTCTAAAGAACCATTTATTGATTTAGCTATTTTAATTACAAGTGTTCTAAACTTTTTTAAACAGTAATCAGAAATTTTGAGGTAACAAACAACAACAAAAAACATTTCCAAGGATTTTTCTTCAGACATGTGGTTTCTGCACTGATCTGTGGTTCAAATCCCAGCCTGACTGAAAAATCAGTAAGGGCCCTTGGGCAAGGTCTTTAATCCCCTATTGTTCCCGGTGTGTAGTGAGCGCCTTGTATGGCAGCACCCTGACATTGGGGTGAATGTGAGGCATAATTGTAAAGCGCTTTGAGCGTCTGATGCAGATGGAAAAGCGCTATATAAATGCAGTCCATTTACCATTTGTACAGATCAGTGGTTTCTGCCACTAGTCTTCTGTTTTTTGGCCTGACGCGTCGTTCCTATTGGACAGCACGAAGCTACGTCACAGCTCAGAGCGTCGAAAGTTCAAAAGTCAACTTGAAAGTAAAAGTTAAAAAAAATAAATAAAATAAAAACAACTTACATTTGCGTCCTGACAGTCCTCAGTGTACCCCTCTGATGCTTTATCAGTGTTCAACAAGTTCAGTGCAGCGCAGTGAACATGAATGAAGACGGAAGCTCTTTAAGACGCGCTCCTAAATGCGCACATCATCTCTCGCACTGTTTTGCAGACAAACGATCACAGGGCAATTTGTTTTTTTCTTTTTGTTATTCAGATGACAGATCGTCGGACTTGGTCAGCAGTGGGTCCTGCTGCGCACGGAAGGATGACTGAGCAAGAGTTTCAGTGGGAAAGTGTCCATCATCCTCTTGTCAGTCCATCGAGGCATCAGGCTGAGCGCGTAAACACACAAACAGCAGTTCTGCGAAAGAAACTTTGCGCACGTAACTCCCCCCACCTCCGTCTGGGTTACAATGCCATCTCTTCTTCCCAAATTCACTTAGCAACTCTTGTTCCCTTTTCTCCTCTGGAATCGGTTTCAGACGCACGCGTGTGCGAGAATGTCCGGTTGAACTTATGTTTTTTCTTTTGTTCAATTAAAAAAAAAAAAAGACTGGGTTGAACTTTGACCGCGTCAGCCTGCCAACAAGCGTCACTGCGCACTCCCGTCAGAAGTGTCGCGTCAAAAGCCGAGCTAAAGCGACGCCTCTAAAGCAACGCGTCTCACGCCTCTGACGCGTGAAAGGCCCATTAATCTGCAATAATGAGCCTGAAATAGCGCTGATCAAAATAATGAGGATAAAATCTATATCGGATTCCTAATCGGGATGCAACGTCCGATTTTGATCAAGTCTGAAAACACGTGATCGGGCCCGATTTCAGATCACGTGATCGGATCGGGACATCCCTAGTCTTTATAATAAGTCATAAATGGTTTGCAACTTTAAAAGGTGAGAACTTTAGAAATGTCTGATTGACAAGCTACAGCTGCACTTCGTGTTGCACACAGGTAAAGAGAAGAAACTGTGTTTATCTGCTTCATTACATGCTTAAAGTGTAAATTTCCTGGATGTTCATTAACAAATCTCCATTTCAACAGTGCTCTACAGATCCTACACAGTCATCTCATTCATATTCAGGACTGTCCCTGCCATGTTGCTCGGTAGTACAATGTCTTCAAGACCACCAACGTGTATACATGTTAAAGCAGTACAAGCAACAAGTTTAAGATGATAAATTTGACCAAAAATGTAGTTTCCTGCCAAAAACATGAGATATACAAATGTACAGCTCAAGTGATGAGTGGAAGTTTATTTAATTTCTTCTTTCTCTGGTCTAGTCTTTGAAAAGCGGATGGACACCATACGATGCTGTTGAGGATTTGCTAGAACTGGGCAGCGTGTAATTTGTTTGTCTGGTCTTTATCACTTTACAATGTTTACTGCTAATGACATGACTTTCCAATGATTTCACGCCACGTGAAGTGTAACTAATGGAATCCTGGCAGAAAATGCACAACACTCTTCTAGGCACATCAATCTTGCGAAAACATTCACCAAGGATGCAATGAACACTGTCCTCACTTCTTGATAGCTTGGTTTGCACAACACGTTCAAGCCAATCCCACCTGAGACAATTCTTCACTGTGGAATCAATTCGTCTAAGTCGCAAGTCGTCTTTACGGTCCCAAAATCCTGTTATCCATTTTGCTATATGCTATTTGGTGTGAAAACAACAGAGACAACCTATTTACAGCTGGCTGTTAACAGCTCACGGCGCAAAGTCAATTGCAACAACACCGTTAATACTATACTACAAAAACCAAGTGTGTGACAGACCCTGATTTCATGACATCAGAGTCTGGTAATGACCCAAAAGTCACACAGACGTCAGTCTATAATATAGAACTGTGTACGAGGTATCTTATAAAACTAACGGGCAGTTTTATAAAAAAAAAAAAAAAAAAAACTATATGGATTTGAATGACATGCGATTACACCAATCATGCTTGAACCCTCGTGCGCATGCATGAGTTTTTTCACGCGTGTCGGTGACATCATTTCCCTGTGGGCAGGCCTCGAGTGAGATGTGGTCCCGCCCTCTCGGCTGAATTCCTTTGTTTCACACGCTGCTCGAGACGGCGCGCGTTGCTGTATCAAACTTTTTTCTGGACCTGTGAGGAATATCCGAGTGGACACTATTCGAGAAATTCAGCTGGTTTTCGGTGAAAAGTTTAATGGCTGATGAGAGATTATGGGGTGTTTCTGTCGCTGTAAGGACTTCCCACGGAGCGGGACGTCATGCAGCGCTTCCAGGCGCCGTCGTCGGCCTGTTTCGACCTAAAAACATCCTAATTTAAGGCTCTGTTGACCCAGGATGTCGTGAGAGAACAGAGAAGATTCAGAAGAGGTCGGCATGAGGACTTTATGCGGACATTCCACTGTTTAAGGACATTGTTTAATGAAAGACATGCGCGCAAATTCGCCGAGTCGTTTCCGTGACGACTCGGTGAATCTGTGTGCGCCGCGACAGGAAAAACACCTCCATGTTGAAAACCATTTGTAAAATTCAGGCGGCTTTTGATGGCTTTCAACAAGTGAGTAACTGAGAAATTGTTTAACAGCTTGGGCATGTTCCAACTTGCCCGTTAAGGTTTCTAACGGAGGTATTTTTCCTGTCACGACCCCGCGCGGTCGGGTCCGGCCCCACATGCGACTCTGCCCGCACGTTCTTTCATTACAAAATGTCCGTTAACAATGGAATGTCCGAATAATCTCCTCATGCCGACTTCTTCTGAAAGTTCTCTGTTCTCTGACGACTTACTGGGTCAACAGAGCCTGAAATGTGGAAGTTTTCAACTTGAAACGGCGAGACGCTACCGCCTCGAAGCGCAGATCGCCGTCAGGCACCGTGGGCCGTCCTTACGGCGACACTACCAGACCAAAATCTCTCATCAGCTGTTAAAATTTTTACCGAAAACCAGCTGAATTTATCGAATGGTGTCCACTCAGTTGTGCCTTACAGTTTTGAAAAAATTTTGATCAAACAAAGCAGCAGTCTCTGAGCCATTCCTAAACAATGAAAAAAAAAAAAATCGACGAGACGGTGGGCCACTCCTCACTCAAAGACTGCCCACAGGCGAATGACGTAACCAACAGGCGTGAAAAAACTCTTGCATGCCCACGAGGGTTCAAGCATGTCTGATGTAATCACACGTGATTCAAATCCATATGTTTTTTGAAAAAAATAATAAGGTCAGATACTCTTCTAATAGACCTCGTACATGTCGCACATCAGATTTGCAACATCCATCCATCCATCCATCCATTTTCTTCCGCTTTATCCGGAGTCGGGTCGTGGGGGCAGCAGCTCAAGCAAAGCCGCCCAGACCTCCCGATCCACACACACCTCCTCCAGCTCCTCGGGGGAACCCCAAGGCGTTCCCAAGCCAGCCGAGAGATGTAGTCCCTCCAGCGTGTCCTGGGTCTTCCCCGGGGCATCCTCCCAATGGGACGTGCCCGGAACACCTCTCCAGCGAGGCATCCAGGAAAAGATGCCTGAGCCACCTCAACTGACTCCTTTCGACATGGAGGAGCAGCGGCTCGACTCCGAGCTCCTCCCGAGTGACCGAGCTCCTCACCCTATCTCTAAGGGAGCGCCCAGCCATCCTGCGGAGGAAATTCATCTCGGCCGCTTGTACTCGCGATCTCGTTCTTTCGGTCATGAGCCAAATCTCATGACCATAGGTGAGGATCGGAATGTAGATCGATCGGTAAATCGAGAACTTTGCCCCCCTACTCAGCTCTCTCTTCACCACAACAGTCCGATACAGCGACCGCATCACTGCAGATGCTGCACTGATCCGTCTATCGATCTCACGCTCCATCCGTCCCTCACTCATGAACAAGACCCCGAGATACTTAAACTCCTCCACTTGAGGCAAGGACACTCCACTGACCTGAAGATGGCAAAGCACCTTTTTCCGGTCGAGAACCATGGCCTCGGATTTGGAGGTGCTGATTTTCATCCCGGACGCTTCACACTCGGCTGCAAACTGCCACAGTGCATGCTGAAGGTCCTGATTTGATGAAGCCAACAGAACCACATCGTCCGCAAACAGCGGAGACGAGATTCTGTGGTTCCAAAACCGGACCCCCTCTACACCCTGGCTGCGCCTAGAAATTCAGTCCATAAAAATAATGAACAGAACCGGTGACAAAGGCAGCCCTGGCAGAGGTCAACGTGCACTGGAAACAGGATTGACTTACTACTGGCAATGCGAACCAAGCTCCTGCTGCAGTCGTACAGGGACCGGAAAGCCCTTAGCAAAGGACCCCGGACCCCATACTCCCGGAGCACTCCCCACAGGGTGCCCCGAGGGACACGGTCGAACGCCTTCTCCAGATCCACAAAACACATGTGGACTGGTTGGGCGAACTCCCATGAACCCTCGAGCACCCGATGGAGCGTGTAGAGCTGGTCCAGTGTGCTGCGACCAGGACGAAAACCACACTGCTCCTCCTGAATCCGAGGTTCGACCATCGGTCGAATTCCCCTCTCCAGTACTCTGGAATAGACCTTACCGGGGAGGCTGAACCCGGATGATCCTAGGAGCTATGTTGTCGGGGGCTTTGTGCTCCTTGTAGGGTCTCCCAAGGCAAACAGGTCCTAGGTGACGGGTCAGACTAAGGGCAGTTCAGAACCTCCATGACCAGTAAAAAAAAAAAAAAAAAAAAAAAAAAAAAAAAAAAAAAAAAAAAAAAAAAAAAAAAATCAAGGACCGAGACGTCGCCCAGTATGGCAGAGCCGAGGCCCCACCCTGCAGCCAGGCCTGGGGTTGGGGCTCACGCGCGAGCGTCTGGTGGTCAGGCCTTAGCCCATGGGGCCCGGCCGGGCTCAGCCCGAAAGAGCAACGTGGGCCCGCCCTCCTGTGGGTTCACCACCTGCAGAGGGAGCCATGGGGGTCGGGTGCAGAGAGGATTGGGTGGCGGTCGAGGGCGGGTGGACCGGCGGCCCGGTCCATGCTCACAGCCCCTGGCTGTTGGGACGTAGATTTGCAACACATTATACATATTGTTACCTCCTTCCAGGCTTTAGCTCTGAACCGTGGTAGAGATCTCTGGTTTATATGCTGAATATTCTCACACAGCCGTGGCTTATTGTAGCTGGCAACTGGGTTTATCGGTCTGGTTAACTCTGATGTGTGGAGTGCAGACACACAGGTGTGCACGTTACAGCTTCATACTCCAACTTGGCCTTTATTTCTCACTTTTGGCAACACAAATATTTCACAGCATCAGGCTGATAGCTAGCTATGATTTCTGAGACAAATAGACACTCGGAAACTGGCATCTGCAGGCTGGACATGGGCTTCAGTCACAGATGCTAAGTCACTTCCGCCTGTCCCGTTCATAATAATAATAAAAAAAAAAAATTTAAAAAAAAAAATCTAACTACACCCGGTAACTGGAGAGCTTAAGCCTGGTTCACACGACAGGATTTTAAAATTATCTTTAAGTTTCCAAAACCTGAGAGACCACACACGTGAAAATAAAAAATCATAGCTCTAACAGGTTTCGTCGTACAGTGTGTGGTGTTCAGCAACACAGTAAGGACAACAACACTCCACACGAACACATTTCACACACGAACATTCCCAGCTCAGACAGGAAACCTTGCAAAATCTCTCAAGATTAAACGTGACTTCAGAGTAAACAAACGGAGATACTTTGTGGACTATTTAAAACAGAGGGGGGAAAAAAAAAAATACAAAAAGAAAAAGAAAAGGCGTTCTTTAAAAGACGTGGAGACAGCGCGACCGCCGGACTTTCTGGTAAGTCAGAACAGCTGTTTTGATTTTATTTTCCGCTCCGTACATCCATCACCTCACTTTCTGATGATTGGCTGCACATCACATTCAGCAGGCTGAGTGCTCGTTTTGGTCAGAGGACACAACACACGCTGCAATATCGGGTCAAAAAAATCCAACATGTTGAATATCCCCAATTTGCGATCGGAGCGTTCCTGACATCCTTCTGATCAGATCAGAGCGCTCTTAACACGCCACACACGACAGGAATATCTGATAACATTATCTTTAGTGGCATCACGATTGCCGGGGCATCCTTAAGATTGTCGGAAGGGGAAGATCGGGTCCGATATCAGCCTAATTATCCTGCCATGTGAACCAAGCCTTAGTGGTTAACACTGTTGCCTCACAGCAAGAAGGTCATGGGTTCAATTCCCGCCTGTGGCCTTTCTGTGTGGAGTTTGCATGTTCTCCCCATGTTTGCGTGGGTTTCCTTCAGGTGCTCCAGTGTCCTCCTACATCCAAAACATGCAGGTTAGGTGGATTGGGATTTTTGAATTGTCCATAGGTGTGCGAATGTGTGTATATATATATATATATATACACACACACACACACACTCAACAAAAACATAAACGCAACACTTTTGGTTTTGCTCCCATTTTGTATGAGATGAACTCAAAGATCTAAAACTTTTTCCACATACACAATATCACCATTTCCCTCAAATATTGTTCACAAACCATCTAAATCTGTGATAGTGAGCACTTCTCCTTTGCTGAGATAATTCATCCCACCTCACAGGTGTGCCATATCAAGATGCTGATTAGACACCATGATTAGTGCACAGGTGTGCCTTAGACTGCCCACAATAAAAGGCCACTCTGAAAGGTGCAGTTTTATCACACAGCACAATGCCACAGATGTCGCAAGATTTGAGGGAGCGTGCAATTGGCATGCTGACAGCAGGAATGTCAACCAGAGCTGTTGCTCGTGTATTGAATGTTCATTTCTCTACCATAAGCCGTCTCCAAAGGCGTTTCAGAGAATTTGGCAGTACATCCAACCAGCCTCACAACCGCAGACCACGTGTAACCACACCAGCCCAGGACCTCCACATCCAGCATGTTCACCTCCAAGATCGTCTGAGACCAGCCACTCGGACAGCTGCTGAAACAATCGGTTTGCATAACCAAAGAATTTCTGCACAAACTGTCAGAAACTGTCTCAGGGAAGCTCATCTGCATGCTCGTCGTCCTCATCGGGGTCTCGACCTGACTCCAGTTCGTCGTCGTAACCGACTTGAGTGGGCAAATGCTCACATTCGCTGGCGTTTGGCACGTTGGAGAGGTGTTCTCTTCATGGATGATGCGAAGGAGATGTGTAGCACTGCATGAGGCAAATGGTGGTCACACCAGATACTGACTGGTATCCCCCCCAATAAAACAAAACTGCACCTTTCAGAGTGGCCTTTTATTGTGGACAGTCTAAATCTGTGATAGTGAGCACTTCTCCTTTGCTGAGATAATCCATCCCACCTCACAGGTGTGCCATACCAAGATGCTGATTAGACACCATGATTAGTGCACAGGTGTGCCTTAGACTGCCCACAATAAAAGGCCACTCTGCACAAACTGTCAGAAACCGTCTCAGGGATGCTCATCTGCATGCTCGTCATCCTCATCGGGTTCTTGACCTGACTCCAGTTCTTCGTCGTAACCGACTTGAGTGGGCAAATGCTCACATTCGCTGGCGTTTGGCACGTTGGAGAGGTGTTCTCTTCACAGATGAATCCCGGTTCACACTGTCCAGGGCAGATGGCAGACAACGTGTGTGGCGTCCTGTGGGTGAGCGGTTTTCTGATGTCAATGTTGCGGATCGAGTGGCCCATGGTGGCGGTGGGGTTATGGTATGGGCAGGCGTCTGTTATGGACGAAGAACACAGGTGCATTTTATTGATGGCATTTTGAATGCACAGAGATACCGTGACGAGATCCTGAGGCCCACTGTTGTGCCATACATCCAAGAACATCACCTCATGTTGCAGCAGGATAAAGCACGGCCCCATGTTGCAAGGATCTGTACACAATTCTTGGAAGCTGAAAATGTCCCAGTTCTTGCATGGCCGGCATACTCACCGGACATGTCACCCATTGAGCATGTTTGGGATGCTCTGGACCGGCGTATACGACAGCGTGTACCAGTTCCTTGCCAATATCCAGCAACTTCGCACAGCCATTGAAGAGGAGTGGACCAACATTCCACAGGCCACAACTGACAACCTGATCAACTCTATGCGAAGGAGATGTGTTGCACTGCAGGAGGCAAATGGTGGTCACACCAGATACTGACTGGTATCCCCCCCCCAATAAAACAAAACTGCACCTTTCAGAGTGGCCTTTTATTGTGGACAGTCTAAGGCACACCTGTGCACTAATCATGGTGTCTAATCAGCATCTTGATATGGCACACCTGTGAGGTGGGATGGATTATCTCAGCAAAGGAGAAGTGCTCACTGACACAGATTTAGACTGGTTTGTGAACAATATTTGAGGGAAATGATGATATTGTGTATGTGGAAAAAGTTTTAGATCTTTGAGTTCATCTCATACAAAATGGGAGCAAAATCAAAAGTGTTGCGTTTATATTTTTGTTGAGTGTATATATATATATATATATATATATATATATATATATATATGAAAGAGAGAGAGAGACACACACACACACTAGTGTTCAGAATAATAGTGCTATGTGACTAAAAAGATTAATCCAGGTTTTGAATATATTTCTTATTGTTACATGGGAAACAAGGTACCAGTAGATTCAGTAGATTCTCACAAATCCAACAAGACCAAGCATTCATGATATGCACACTCTTAAAGCTATGAAATTGGGCTATTAGTAAAAAAAAAAAGCAGAAAAGGGGGTGTTCACAATAATAGTAGCATCTGTTGTTGACGCTACAAACTCAAAACTATTATGTTCAAACTGCTTTTTAAGCAATCCTGTGAATCACTAAACTAGTATTTAGTTGTATAACCACAGTTTTTCATGATTTCTTCACATCTGTGAGGCATTAATTTTGTTGGTTTGGAACCAAGATTTTGCTGGTTTACTAGTGTGCTTGGGGTCATTGTCTTGTTGAAACACCCATTTCAAGGGCATGTCCTCTTCAAGTATTCTGACATATCCAAACTGATCCATGACACCTGGTATGCGATATATAGGCCCAACACCATAGTAGGAGAAACATGCCCATATAATGATGCTTGCACCACCATGCTTCACTGTCTTCACTGTGAACTGTGGCTTGAATTCAGAGTTTGGGGGTCATCTCACAAACTGTCTGCGGCCCTTGGACCCAAAAAGAACAATTTTATTCTCATCAGTCCACAAAATATATTCCTCTTTGGCAAATTGTAACCTCTTCTGCACGTCTTTTATTTAACAGAGGGACTTTGCGGGGAATTCTTGCAAATAAATTAGCTTCACACAGGCGTCTTCTAACTGTCACAGCACTTACAGGTAACTCCAGACTGTCTTTGACCATCCTGGAGCTGATCAATGGGTGAGCCTTTGCCATTCTGGTTATTCTTCTATCCATTTTGATGGTTGTTTTCCATTTTCTTCCACGCGTCTCTGGTTTTTTGTCCATTTTAAAGCATTGGAGATCATTGTAGATGAACAGCCTATAATTTTTTGAACCTGCATATAAGTTTCCCCCTCTCCAATCAACTGTTTAATCAAACTACGCTGTTCTTCTGAACAATGTCTTGAACGTCCACGTGCACTCTGTCTTCAGTGTTTTGGCCTGATGCAACGTCTCTATTGGACACGCGAGGATATGTCATAGCGCGCAGCGGCACAAGCTGGATTGAACTTTGATGTCAAGCCCTGGTGTGCCCTGACAACGTAGCATCGCGCAAGCTTGGTTTCTATGGATTGTGCTGCGTTGTTTGCGCAAAGCTTTTCATTGAAAATAATGGGTTTTACAGTGATGCGCGCCATGTTTACATGCACGGTGTGAAAGACTCTACACTGCAACACGTTTGTCGTAGCACCAGATGCAATGAGTGACGTATGCATTAAGCAAATCATGAGCTAACAATAAAACATGTGCAGAGCACTATTCTAAGTGCAACTTACCTGTTTGATACTTTGTCTGTCAGAAGGTGGGATCATCTCTAGGGAGAGGCTCTGGGGCGGATCCATGCCTTTGGTCAGCTTCTGGTTTATCAGATGAAGCGCCAGGGCAAACTGCTCTCGAGTTAGTTTTCCAACATCTCCAATGTCACAAAGCTCCCTGAGACCAAAACACATGCACAATGCATAAGAGAGTAATGATTTACACCTCAGGCACAGACTACTTTTAATAGCATGATCAAGCGCATTCAACTTCCTGGAAGCTCATAAATGGGACTGGACAGTCAAGCAGACAAAAGCTAATCCACGATGAATATAGTCTTGTGCTGTGATGTGATGCAGTCAAGTACTACACAGGGGACCAGACTAAGCTTTGTTTTTGTTTTTTTAAACTAGGAGCACTGTGGCCCCTTACTGAAAATTTTAGGAGCACAAGCAGAAAATTTAAGGCTGCACACCTTAAATCAACCTGCAATGCAATTATTCCCATTTTTCTTGTTTTAAGTTCAAGTAGCTTTGTGATTAATACAAAAATTACAACATACTATGTTATTTTAAGCTCACAATGTCACATTTTAATTATAATGGTGCATCTGATTTTTTTCTCCTCAACCTCAGCAATTTGTTGCTACATAGAGCCTGACTCTGGTAAAGGAGGTGGTTTGTTGACAGTGACAGGCATCAAGCAGTTGTGACATGGTTTTGGTCTCAATAGATAGTTTTCCCTTCCATGACAACTGCACAGGGGCAGACTTCAAACTTCTTAATTTCAGAGGTTTTAAGCCATAAAGTTAAGCATAATTAGGGGCATGACTGCTTTGAGCAACAGTTCACGGAGCCAAGAGTTCAGAGGATCACATTAACTGAATAGTTAATTAAAAGCTACAATAGATCGAAGTAACACTTGCATTCCAAGAGCCACATAGATTGTACAATGCAAGTATTCACAGCACTTCACTTTTTCTACATTTTGTTATGCAACAGCCTCATTTTAAATGGAGTAAATTCATTATTCCCCTCAAAATTCTATTCACAACACCCCATAATGACAACATGAAAAAAGCGTTTGTTTAATTTGCAAAAAATATTAAAAATAAAAACTAAGAAATGTTGGGTTTTTTTGTTTTGTTTTTTGTAAATTTTCTCCTTACCAGATACGCGCAAGTGTTGCAGAAGGCAGGCCGGTCTTGAGAAAGATATCTCTGACCTCTGGTCCAGACACCAGCCCATCCATGTCACTGTCTGTTTTGTTAAACAGTTCATCATACTTGGCTTTGTCTGCTGGAGACACCACCCACTGCGAGGGAGAAAAATAATTTCAAAGAACTCCCTCATTTGCTTTAATATCTTTGAAACTTTTTACAATCTAGGCCAGTGACAACACATAATTAAACTTCACTTACCTTTGTACTTCCTCTTACCTTAATTCATTTTATTTAACTAAACACTCTGAACTAACCAATTTCAAATAATTGTTTTACTAATGTAATCATATAGGTTCCAAATAAATAAAAGCTTTAACAAAGGGGCGACTGGTACTGTACTCACAGGGGCAGCTGCTGGTGTTGGGACAGGAACTGGGGCAGGTTTAGGAGGGTGAGGCATAGTCTTAGAGCCAGCATGGGAGGAGCGACTGTCTTTGGCAGAAGGGGGTGAGGGTAATAAGGGCATCACAGGAGGTACTGAGGGTTTCTTCCTCTTGGAGGGTGGAACCAGGGGAGGTGGCAGAGACATGGGAACAGGCTCCCCCTCCAGGGCTCTGTACACCAGATACATGGCCTGGAAGAGGGCAGTAAAAATCAAAGATAAAAGATCATTACCAATAAACAGCTGCAGAGTTAATCAGGTGTCACATCTCCGGGTCTCCTGATTTAGATTTTCCACCTAACAATATGCTCCCCGCAGATGTGCAGATGTCATCTTCACAGTCTGTAAGAGCTTACAAACATTTACATATAACCATGTAGTTATATGTTGTCAACACAAGCAGATACACAACACTATCAATTTATGGACATACAAAGCAAGCATTTGAAAACAGCATGAGCTAAAAATGATGGCATGACTGTATTCACAACCTTGAAGTACGGATGCACCGATCCACAATTTTTCACTTCCAATCAGATCCCGATACCTGAATTTGGATATCTGCCGATACTTTTCCGATCCAATACCAGAGCTGTTTGCTTTAATATTATTATTATTATCATCATTATTGTTGTTGATTTTATTTGAGGGTTTTCTAAAAAAGGAGACTTGAAAGTTTAGCTACATTTGCCAGAAGGTGTATCTAAGATGAAACCCTAGATTTTATGTTTTGGTGAAAGAATTAAGTACTTTTATTTTTTACAGACTTTTATAGCCTTATTTTTATAGACTTGAAGAGAAAAGACAGCACTCTCTCTCCCTGCCTGTTTCTCTCTCTCTCTGCCTGTCTCCATGTTTGTCTGTCTCTTGCTTGCTCGCTTTCTCTCTCCCTCCGTCTCTCTCTCTTTTTCTTCCTGTCTCGCTATTCGTGCTGCGCAAACTTCGAACTTTTGGGAAACACAAAGCCTTTCAACTGTAAAATAAACATATGATCACCAACACTCATGCGCAGAATTTTAATGGAGACTTTTTCCTTTTCAGCGGACAGAATCTCTGTTCGCTGTCTTCCTCGGCTGCATGCTGAGCTGGCATTTTACAACCTCGGGACAGTGAAGCGGCTAACTTTTTAGCACACATTTTCAGCAACAATTCAATTAATCTTTCGGAAAATCCGTGCTCAACAAACAGAAAATTTGAACCCACGAGCAGAGCAGAAATTTGCCGCTAACCGCAGCTAGAGCACTGTGGAAGAGAGCTCTCTCAAACAGCTCGGCTTCAAAAACCGCCCCCTCCCCTCCTCCCCTCCTCCCGCTCAGCAGTAAACAAGCAGAGAGCAAACAACAGCAGTCGAGAGGATTCACAGTGGCTCTTCTCCGGTATCGGAAAATGTTGCGGGTTGGATCGGTGTTTTCTGATACGTGAATTACGTCCAGTTTCAGCTCGGCCCCATCCCTACCTTGAAGGTCAATTTTTGTGTTATTTGCTAAGTTCTTACCACAGCAAATTCATCTTTGTCCAACATTCCATCTCTGTCGATGTCACTGAGCTCCCACACCTGCATACATAAACAGAATTGTTCGCCACATATCAATGCTTGTCTCTTTTCTTTCATTACTATTTAAAGACACTGAAATTCTCACTTCAGTTGATTTCTGTTTCAGTGATATAAATTAATTTGTCAGTCATATTTCACAATCGGGGACACAAACCCTGCCCAGGATGTCGACCGGCAGTTTGGAGTTGAGCAGGACTGGTTTAACCTTCTCCCCTGTTAGCATCCCACCCACTGGAGCCAGACTATCAAAAATGGAGTCAAACTTCATCTTTTCCTCGGGCTTGGGAATATAGAAAACAGGTATACAATAATTAAACAAAGGTTATGTAAACTGTTCTGAAACAGCTACTGTTTAAAAAAAACAAAACAAAAAAGAAAAGAAAATGAAAACATGCCAGCATGAACACGATGCAAAACATAAGGTATCGGTCGGTACTTTTCTTGACATCTGTCACTTTTATTTGGAGAAAGAGTAAATTCTTAGCGAGAATGGCAAAAATCTGTGGGTGTTATTTTGTCTGTAGTTATTCTTTCCCTTAAGATTCAATAGGAATCGATCAGCAGTTATTCTGCAAAATTTGGGAGCAGAGTGCTGCGACTGGATGGGGGTGACCAAACCAAACTTTATTATATACCGGATTTTCCGGAGTATAAGTTGCACCTGTTCAAAAATGCCTCAAAGAAGAAAAAATCAGCTCTTTAATTTGGGATTTATGTTGTTGTGTACATTTTATTATTGGCATTTATTCTTTTATTATTAGAGTTTATTTTGTTTGGTTGTTTTGGGAAAGTCCTATATAAATAGTAATTAATAATTAACATTATTAATAAGAAATGTGTGATGTTTCAGTTGCACTGGGAGTATAAGTTACAGGGCATCCCACACTAGTTACAAAACACCAAAAACAACTTATACTCCAGAAAATATGATATACAGAGACAGCGAGAGAAAAAGCATTCTATGTCTCAGAGTGTTTTTTTTTTTTTTTTAAGGGCCAAAATTGGATGCAAATTCAAGTCTTTTACCGACCTTTTTACTGTGCATCCAGAAAGTATTCACAGCGCATCACTTTTTACGCATTTTGTTATGTTATAGCCTTATTCCAAAATGGATGAAATTCATTTTTTTTTCCCCCACTCAAAATTCTACATACGTACAATAACCCATAATGACAATACGAAAAAAAATTTTTTTTTTTTTCCACTGATCATCCTTGAGATGTTTCTACAGCTTAACCGGGGTAAATTCAGTTGATTGGACATGATTTGGAAAGGCACACACCTGTCTACATATAAGGTTCCATAGCTGACAGTGCTTGTCAGAACACAAACCAAGCATGAAGTTAAAGGAATTGTCTGTAGACCTCAGACAAGATTGCCTCAAGGGACAAATCTGGGGAAAGGTACAGAAATATTTATGCTGCTTTGAAGATCCCAATGAGCACAGTAGCCTCCATCATCCATAAATGGAAGAAGTGCAGACCCACCAGGACTCTTCCTAAAGCTTGCTGTCTGACTAAACTGAGTGATCAGGGCAGAAGGGCCTTAGTCAGGGAGGTGACCAAGAACCCGATGGTCACTCTGTCAGAGCTCCAGTATTCTTCTGTGGAGAGAGGAGAACCTTCCAGAAGGACAGCCATCTCTGCAGCAATCCACCAATCAGGTCTGTTTGTTAGAGTGGCCAGACAGAAGCCACTCCTTAGTAAAAGGCACAGGGCAGTCCACCTGTGGTTTGTCAAAAGACACCTGAGTGACTCTCAGACCATGAGAAACAAAATTCTCTGGTCTGATGAGACAAAGATTGCACTCTTAGTGTGAATGCCAGGCGTCATGTTTGGAAGAAACCAGACACCATCCCTACAGTGAAGCATGGTGGTGGTAGGAACATGCTGTGGGGATGTTTTTCAGTGGCAGTAATTGGGAGACTAGTCAGGATTGAGCAAAAGATAAATGCACATGTGAAACATAGCAAAGATTCATCTCATCCAGTTTATGGCTGATGCAGAGACTCTGATCCATGCATTTGTCTCTTCTTGGCTAGACTACTG